>NC_091197.1:36503299-36519169 GCF_040958095.1 Procambarus clarkii | reverse complement strand
TTCCATTGAAGAATGGACAACGACGAGAAGAGAAAGGACAAAAACAGAGAACAAGGAAGAAACAAAGGCGAAAGACCAACAGAGCACGTTAAAGAATATCAGGGTCGGGATCAGGGTCAGCAAAGTCAGGGTTAGGGGGCATGGGTAAACTGAGCAAAGACGGAGGGAAGGAAACGGGAGAACAGATCAGAGGTGGGCGGGCAGGGTCCGGAGGAGGAGGAGGAGGAGGAGGAGGAGGAGACAACGGAGAGGAGCAGTCAAGGACAGCAGCAGGAAGAGGGGAGTAGAAAGAGAGGAGCGCACCCCAGCAAGAGCAGCAACCGAAAGGGAAGCAGGGGCCAAAGAAACCTCCATAGCAGGAACAGGGGGCGCAAGCACTGAAACGGGAGGGGAAGGAGCAACAGAGCCAGAAGGAGGAGCTGAGGAAGAAAGCGAAGCCTTCTTACCCGCTGGGGAAGAGGAAGGAGAGGAGCCAGGCTTACGCTTCTGACTTAAAGAGACCGGTGTCCCAGCAACTACGTACCGGGCAACGGATTCCAGTGTCTCAACAGGAGAAGCCGAACGAGAGCACACACGACGGCCGTTAGGAGAGCGATGGACATCCGCCCGCACCGACAGGCGGCGGGGAGAACCGATAGATGGAGGAAGAGGATGGGAAGGAGGATCGGAGGGGGACGAGGAAGAAGACACAGAAGACACGACAGACCGGGTAGAAGGAAGGGGAACCCCAGACAGAGGACCAGGAGGAGGATCCTTCGGGAGATAACCCAAAGGGACAGAGGAGGGGGCAGTGGGCGCATCAGGGTCCAAGGCCTGGAAACGGTTGAGAGTCTGAGGAAGGCGGGAAGGACGAGGAGAGGAAGAGCGCAACACGCGAGCATAAGAGATATTAGCATAAGGCGGGAGCCGGCGAACCTGGCGCCTCGCCTCAGGAAAAGATAAACGCTCCCGGTGCTTCAAGTTGAGGACGGCTGCCTCAAGCTTGTAATGGACACACGCACGGGAGAAGGTAGGATGGGCCTCACCGCAGTTGAGGCAACGAGCCTGGGGAGAAGCGCACTCCGACTTAGAGTGACCTTCGCCACCACACAAAGGACAGAGAGAGACAGTCCCGGAGCAGCGGAGGGCACCATGCCCAAACCTCCAGCACTTGTTGCAGAGCCGAGGAGAAGGAATGTACTCCTGGACAGAGCACCTGGCACCAGCAAGAATGACAGAGGGTGGAAGGGTCCTACCATCAAAGGTAATCTTCACAACCCGGAGGGGTTGACGGCGACTACCACGAGGGGGACGAGTAAACGTGTCCACCTGGAGAATAGAATGGCCCTGGGCAGCGAGGATATGTCGAATATCGTCGTGGCAGTCGCGTAGGTCCCGAACACCGGTCGCAACATGGGGCGGGAGCAAAATAGTGCCAACACTGGCATTCAACTGAACGTTCTTCGAGACCCAAACGGGGGTCTCGCCAAGGCAGGATAAGGCAGCCAAGCGGGAAGCAGCATCCTGAGAAGGAGCAGCAACGACACGTGTACCGAGACGAGTGGGGTTGAAAGTAATGGAGGCATCCACGGAATCAATGAGATGTCGATGGAGGGAGAAATCGTCAGGAGGCGCAGAATCAAGAGGGAGGAGATCAAAATATTTGGCCCACGAAGCGGGACCAAACAAGGCTTGATAGGTAGCAGAACAGGAAGGAATCGAGCGAGGGCGGTCGTGACGAAGACGGCGGTGAGAACCCCCAGAGAGAGAGGGGTTAAAAGGCGCAGTAGTTACAACTAGAGAAGGAGCCACGCCAGGGGACGAGGTAGTCACCACTGGGGGCTTGGGGCTCGACCCAACCACAGAGGAGGGAGGGGAGCCAGAGGAAGGAGTCAGAGAGGCCAAAGGAGGAGCAAGGTCGGGGCCCAATGCAGCGGAGGCTACAGAGCCCGGTCTTCCAATACGGACCGACTCGGGGGCTTGGTCGCCCACCCCACGAGCCTGAGAAGGTAAACCAGAAGAAGCCGAAGCAGGGGTAATCATCTTGACGAAAGAAAGAATTCACTCACGAATGTGCCCCACACCCACCATGGAGCCACAATTAGAGGCAGGACACCCAACAAGAAGCTATCGCCGATCTTGTCGGGGCCTCCTAGGGGTGCGTCGCGAGTATACGCCCCACAAACGCCACCTGAAGAAACCGACAGTCCGTCGAGATCGGGTTCAGTGACGAAGTGGGGATTGACAATAAAAGGTTCCCCTCGCTCTCGACGTCGGGTACTGCAGTTCTACGGGTGCATGAGTATGCCTCCTCAAGCACCCGGGCGTCAAAATAGAAGAAGTCCAAGGGAAGAACCAGAACGAGCAAAAGGTCGGTAGGAAACGGCAAGCAGATAGGAGAAGAGGGGGAGAAAAACGAAACAGAAGGAAAAGGAAAAGATGCCCAGCAGAATTGGAGAGGACGGCAGCAGGAGCACAAGGCTAGAAAAGGACAGAGGACTGTCCCAAGGAGCATCACACTCCGGCAGCCGCCCACTAAGCCCCCACACGGCGACAACGAGCTGAGCGGGGAGGGGGACCATTGCAGCAAGCCTCTCCCACCTCATCATCTCACGGGAAATTTTGGCGTTTTTAAGCAAAGGTACATTCAGCCAAGGGTTAGTTTTGTTGATAAATCCTCAGTGTTATATATTGGCTACTTTTGTACGTCAACAAACGAATCTGACGTTAAATGGTGGTGAGACAGTGAGGGCGATGATAAGTCATATCTGGCAACTGTTCCTTGCCGCCCTCCCGCCCTCCGTCGTGGGCGGCCCTCCCCATCCAGTGTGCAGCGGTGGATAGGTTACACCCCCCCCCATCCAGTGTGCAGCGGTGGATAGGTTACACCCCCCCCCCCCATCCAGTGTGCAGCGGTGGATAGGTTACACCGCCCCCCCCCCATCCAGTGTGCAGCGGTGGATAGGTTACACCCCCCCCCATCCAGTGTGCAGCGGTGGATAGGTTACACCCCCCCCCATCCAGTGTGCAGCGGTGGATAGGTTACACCCCCCCCCATCCAGTGTGCGGCGGTGGATAGGTTACACCCCCCCCCATCCAGTGTGCAGCGGTGGATAGGTTACACCTCCCCCCATCCAGTGTGCAGCGGTGGATAGGTTACACCTCCCCCCATCCAGTGTGCAGCGGTGGATAGGTTACACCCCCCCCATCCAGTGTGCAGCGGTGGATAGGTTACCCCCCCATCCAGTGTGCAGCGGTGGATAGGTTACACCCCCCCCCATCCAGTGTGCAGCGGTGGATAGGTTACACCCCCCCCATCCAGTGTGCAGCGGTGGATAGGTTACACCCCCCCCCCATCCAGTGTGCAGCGGTGGATAGGTTACACCGCCCCCCCCCATCCAGTGTGCAGCGGTGGATAGGTTACACCCCCCCCATCCAGTGTGCAGCGGTGGATAGGTTACACCCCCCCCCATCCAGTGTGCAGCGGTGGATAGGTTACACCCCCCCCCCCATCCAGTGTGCAGCGGTGGATAGGTTACACCCCCCCCCCATCCAGTGTGCAGCGGTGGATAGGTTACACCTCCCCCATCCAGTGTGCAGCGGTGGATAGGTTACACCCCCCCCCATCCAGTGTGCAGCGGTGGATAGGTTACACCCCCCCATCCAGTGTGCAGCGGTGGATAGGTTACACCCCCCCCCATCCAGTGTGCAGCGGTGGATAGGTTACACCCCCCCCCATCCAGTGTGCAGCGGTGGATAGGTTACACCCCCCCCCATCCAGTGTGCAGCGGTGGATAGGTTACACCCCCCCCCATCCAGTGTGCAGCGGTGGATAGGTTACACCCCCCCATCCAGTGTGCAGCGGTGGATAGGTTACACCCCCCCCCCATCCAGTGTGCAGCGGTGGATAGGTTACACCCCCCCCCCATCCAGTGGGCAGCGGTGGATAGGTTACACCCCCCCCCATCCAGTGTGCAGCGGTGGATAGGTTACACCCCCCCCCCCATCCAGTGGGCAGCGGTGGATAGGTTACACCCCCCCCATCCAGTGTGCAGCGGTGGATAGGTTACACCCCCCCATCCAGTGGGCAGCGGTGGATAGGTTACACCCCCCCCCCATCCAGTGTGCAGCGGTGGATAGGTTACACCCCCCCCATCCAGTGGGCAGCGGTGGATAGGTTACACCCCCCCCATCCAGTGGGCAGCGGTGGATAGGTTACACCACCCCCCATCCAGTGGGCAGCGGTGGATAGGTTACACCCCCCCCCATCCAGTGGGCAGCGGTGGATAGGTTACACCACCCCCCATCCAGTGAGCAGCGGTGGATAGGTTACACCACCCACCATCCATGGGCAGCGGTGGATAGGTTACACCCCCCCCATCCAGTGTGCAGCGGTGGATAGGTTACACCCCCCCCATCCAGTGGGCAGCGGTGGATAGGTTACACCGCCCCCCATCCAGTGGGCAGCGGTGGATAGGTTACACCCCCCCCCCCATCCAATGGGCAGCGGTGGATAGGTTACACCGCCCCCCCCCATCCAATGGGCAGCGGTGGATAGGTTACACCGCCCCCCATCCAGTGGGCAGCGGTGGATAGGTTACCACCCCCCCCATCCAGTGGGCAGCGGTGGATAGGTTACACCGCCCCCCCCCATCCAGTGGGCAGCGGTGGATAAGTTAACCCCCCCCATCCAGTGGGCAGCGGTGGATAGGTTACCCCCCCCATCCAGTGGGCAGCGGTGGATAGGTTACACCGCCCCCCCCCATCCCGTGGGCAGCGGTGGATAGGTTACACCCCCCCCCAACCAGTGGGCAGCGGTGGATAGGTTACACCCCCCCCCCATCCAGTGGGCAGCGGTGGATAGGTTACACTACCCCCCCCCCATCCCGTGGGCAGCGGTGGATAGGTTACACCCCCCCATCCAATGGGCAGCGGTGGATAGGTTACACCCCCCCCCATCCAATGGGCAGCGGTGGATAGGTTACACTCCCCCCATCCCGTGGGCAGCGGTGGATAGGTTACACCCCCCCCCATCCAATGGGCAGCGGTGGATAGGTTACACCCCCCCATCCCGTGGGCAGCGGTGGATAGGTTACACGTACGTACCCCCCCCCATCCAGTGGACAGCGGTGGATAGGTTACCCCCCTCATCCAGTGGGCATCGGTGGATAGGTTACCCCCCCCCATCCAGTGAGCAGCGGTGGATAGGTTACACTCCTCCCCCCCCATCCCGTGGGCAGCGGTGGATAGGTTACACGTACGTACCCCCCCCCTCATCCAGTGGACAGCGGTGGATAGGTTACACCGTCCCCCATCCCGTGGGCAGCGGTGGATAGGTTACACCGTCCCCATCCCGTGGGCAGCGGTGGATAGGTTACACCGGCCCCACACACCCCCATCCCGTGATCCCGTGAGCAGCGGTGGATAGGTTATACCCCCCCCCCCCATCTAGTGGGCATCGGTGGATAGGTTACACCCCCCCCATCCAGTGGGCAGCGGTGGATAGGTTACACCCCCCCCCCCATCCAGTGGGCAGCGGTGGATAGGTTACACCACCCCCCATCCAGTGAGCAGCGGTGGATAGGTTACACCACCCACCATCCATGGGCAGCGGTGGATAGGTTACACCACCCCCCCATCCAGTGAGCAGCGGTGGATAGGTTACACCCCCCCATCCAGTGGGCAGCGGTGGATAGGTTACACCCCCCCCCCCTCCATCCAGTGGGCAGCAGTGGATAGGTTACACCCCCCATCCAGTGGGCAGCGGTGGATAGGTTACACCCCCCATCCAGTGGGCAGCGGTGGATAGGTTACACCGCCCCCCCCCCCATCCAGTGGGCAGCGGTGGATAGGTTTTCAAGTGTGGGGCCTCACTCCCCCTGATCGTCCCTCACTTACCCGACACCTCAACTGTCCCGAGGACCTGAGTAGGTTAGGTGCGCCGGGGGCACCGTCCGAAAGTTTTACTGAGACGGGGCTATTACCTGGAGAAGTTGCATTTGCCAGACAGGTCCAGCAGGGGTGCTGCATCTCGGAGCCCCGCGAGTGGCATGTCTACATAGGACTGGGTAGTTTAACCCGACGTCGCTGGAGAATGTGTTCTGGACTGTCATCTGCCACTTGGGGGAGGGGGGGGAGTCCTGGGAGCACTGTGTAAGGGGGGGGGGGAACCTGTGGGCACTTGACCGTGAGGTCTAGGGAGCACTGTCATCACCGAGTATAGGAGCACTTCACTGTAAAGTGTCAGGGGAGCTGTGTCGGGTGTGGACCGCCGGCGCTCGGCGTTTACACCTTAGTTGGGGGTCACTCCGTGTGGTGGCGTTCAGGTTCTCCTCCTCCGCCTCACCAGGGGTGCTGTAGATTTCTTTCGACTTGGGACCCTATCTGAACGTGGGTTCTAATGCTGGGGGAACCCAGGAGAGGATGGGTTTCAGTATCCCTAACTTGGCGTGGCATTTCTGCGAAAACTGTTGCTTGGTTGTTCACCGCTCGTTAGAGTTTCCGGGAATGGCATCGTTACACACTCTCGCGTCTCATTAGATGGGGGAGACTAGCAGGAAAACTGTTTCGCCTACGACTGACAGCCTTGGACGAGATCCCCACAAAGGCAACAAACTCTGCCTATTGTCCCAGTAACAGCATTTGTTCCAGTTAGAGAATTGTTTCTCTAGGTCCCTCCAGCACTGATGTCTAGCCCCCACGAGACGGCTACCGGAAGACGAGATCACCTGAGACCCGAGATGACGGACTAAAGCCCATCTCACCTGACCCCCGTGCACCTCGTCCTCCGGATGAAACTGCCTAAACAAGTTAGGCACCGGAGAATTGCAGAGGGCACCCAGCAACAACGGTCTCTCATACCTAAATAACATTTTTCTGCAGATTTCCTGTGGCCTGTGGGTGCTTGTTCAGACTGAACAAGCACCCACAGGTCTGAACAAGCACCCACAGGTCCTGAACAAGCACCCACAGGTCTGAACAAGCACCCACAGGTCTGAACAAGCACCCACAGGTCTGAACAAGCACCCACAGGTCTGAACAAGCACCCACAGGTCTGAACAAGCACCCATATCTCTGAACAAGCACCCACAGGTCTGAACAAGCACCCCACTGGTCTAACCAAGCGCCCACAGGTCTGAACAAGCACCCACTGGTCTAACCAAGCGCCCTCAGGTCTGAACAAGCACCCACAGGTCTGAACAAGCACCCACAGGTCTGAACAAGCACCCACAGGTCTGAACAAGCACCCATATCTCTGAACAAGCACCCACAGGTCTGAACAAGCACCCACTGGTCTAACCAAGCACCCACAGGTCTGAACAAGCACCCACTGGTCTAAACAAGCACCCACAGGTCTGAACAAGCACCCACTGGTCTGAACAAGCACCCACTGGTCTGAACAAGCACCCACTGGTCTGAACAAGCACCCACTGGTCTGAACAAGCACCCACTGGTCTGAACAAGCACCCACAGGTCTGAACAAGCACCCACAGGTCTGAACAAGCACCCACGAGTCTAGAAAAGCAACCACAGGTCTGAACAAGCACCCACAGATCTAAAGCAAGCACCCACAGATCTCAGCAAGCACCCACAGATCTAGCAAGCACCCACAGATCTAAGCAAGCACCCACAGATCTAAGCAAGCACCCACAGATCTAAGCAAGCACCCACAGATCTAAGCAAGCACCCACAGGTCTAAACAAGCACCCACAGGTCTATACACGCACCCACAGTTCTGACCAAGCACCCACAGGTTTAAACAAGCAATCACTGGTCTGAACAAGCATCGACATGGTCAAACAAGCACCGACATGGTCTAAACAAGCACCCACAGGTCTGATCAAGCACCCACAGGTCTGATCGAGCACCCACAGGTCTGATCGAGCACCCACAGGTCTGAACGAGCACCCACAGGTCTGAACGAGCACCAACAGGTCTGAACGAGAACCAACAGGTCTGAACGAGAACCCACAGGTCTGAACAAGCACCCACAGGTCTGAACAAGCACCCACAGGTCTGAACAAGCACCCACAGGTCTGAACAAGCACCCACAGGTCTGAACAAGCACCCACAGGTCTGAACAAGCACCCACAGGTCTATACACGCACCCACAGGTCTATCCACGCACCCACAGGTCTGACCAAGCACCCACAGGTTTAAACAAGCACCCACTGGTCTGAACAAGCACCCACTGGTCTGAACAAGCAATCACTGGTCTGAACAAGCATCAACATGGTCTAAACAAGCACCCACAAGTCTGAACAAGCACCCACAGGTCTGAACAAGCACCCTCAGGACTGAACAAGCACCCACAGGCCTAAACAAGCACCCACAGGTCTGAACAAGCACCCACAGGTCTGAACAAGCACCCACAGGTCTGAACAAGCACCCACAGTCCTAAACAAGCACCCACAGGCCTAAACAAGCACCCACAGGCCTAAACAAGCACCCACAGGCCTAAACAAGCACCCACTGGTCTAAGCAAGCACCCACAGGTCAAAACAAGCACCCACAGATCTAAACAAGCACCCAGAGGTCTGAACAAGCACCCACAGGTCTGAACGAGCACCCAGAGGTCTGAACGAGCACCCACAGGTCTGAACGAGCACCCACAGGTCTGAACGAGCACCCACAGGTCTGACCAAGAACCCACAGGCCTAAACAAGCACCCACTGGTATGAACAAGCACCCACTGGTCTAAACAAGCACCCACAGGTCTAAACAAGCACCCACAGGTCTAAATAGGCACCCATTGGTCTAAACAAGCACCCACCAGTCTAAACATGCACCCACAGGTCTGAACAAGCACCCACAGGTCTGATCAAGAACCCACAGGTCTGAACAAGCACCCACAGGTCTGATCAAGCACCCACAGGTCTGATCAAGCGCCCACAGGTCTGAACAAGCACCCACAGGCCTAAACAAGCACCCACAGGCCTACACAAGCACCCACTGGTCTAAACAAGCACCCACAGGTCTGAACAAGCACCCACAGGTCTGAACAAGCACCCACAGGTCTGAACAAGCACCCAAAGGACTGAACAAGCACCCACAGGTCTGAACAAGCACCCACAGGTCTGAACAAGCACCCACAGGTCTGATCAAGCACCCACAGGTCTGATCAAGCACCCACAGGTCTGATCAAGCACCCACAGGTCTGATCAAGCACCCACAGGTCTGATCAAGCACCCACAGGTCTGAACAAGCACCCACAGGTCTGAACAAGCACCCACAGGTCTGAACAAGCACCCACAGGTCTGAACAAGCACCCACAGGCCTACACAAGCACCCCACTGGTCTGAACAAGCACCCACAGGTCTGAACAAGCACCCACAGGTCTGAACAAGCACCCACAGGTCTGAACAAGCACCCACAGGTCTGAACAAGCACCCACAGGTCTGAACAAGCACCCACAGGTCTGAACAAGCACCCACAGGTCTGAACAAGCACCCACAGGTCTGAACAAGCACCCACTGGTCCTGAACAAGCAATCACTGGTCTGAACAAGCATCAACATGGTCTAAACAAGCACCCACAAGTCTGAACAAGCACCCACAGGTCTGAACAAGCACCCTCAGGACTGAACAAGCACCCCACAGGTCTGAACAAGCACCCACAGGCCTAAACAAGCACCCACAGGTCTGAACAAGCACCCACAGTCCTAAACAAGCACCCACAGGCCTAAACAAGCACCCACAGGCCTAAACAAGCACCCACTGGTCTAAGCAAGCACCCACAGGTCTAAACAAGCACCCACACATCTAAACAAGCACCCAGAGGTCTGAACAAGCACCCACAGGTCTGAACAAGCACCCACAGGTCTGAACAAGCACCCACAGGTCTGAACAAGCACCCACAGGTCTGAACAAGCACCCAGAGGTCTGAACAAGCACCCACAGGTCTGAACAAGCACCCACAGGTCTGAACGAGCACCCACAGGTCTGAACAAGCACCCACAGGTCTGAACAAGCACCCACAGGTCTGAACAAGCACCCACACATCTAAACAAGCACCCAGAGGTCTGAACAAGCACCCCACAGGTCTGAACAAGCACCCACAGGTCTGAACAAGCACCCACAGGTTCTGAACAAGCACCCACAGGTCTGAACAAGCACCCAGAGGTCTGAACAAGCACCCACACAGGTCTGAACAAGCACCCACAGGTCTGAACGAGCACCCACAGGTCGAACAAGCACCCCACAGGTCTGAACAAGCACCCACAGGTCTGAACAAGCACCCAGAGGTCTGAACAAGCACCCACAGGTCTGAACAAGCACCCACAGGTCTGAACAAGCACCCACAGGTCTGAACAAGCACCCAGAGGTCTGAACAAGCACCCAGAGGTCTGAACAAGCACCCACAGGTCTGAACAAGCACCACAGGTCTGAACGAGCACCCACAGGTCTGAACGAGCACCCACAGGTCTGACCAAGAACCCACAGGCCTAAACAAGCACCCACTGGTCTAAACAAGCACCCACTGCGTCTAAACAAGCACCCACAGGGTCTAAACAAGCACCACAGGTTCTAAATAGGCACCCATTGGTCTAAACAAGCACCCACCCAGTCTAAACATGCACCCCACAGGTCTGAACAAGCACCCATTGGTCTAAACAAGCACCCACCAGTCTAAACATGCACCCACAGGTCTGAACAAGCACCCACAGGACTGAACAAGCACCCACAGGTCTGATCAAGCACCCACAGGTCTGATCAAGCGCCCACAGGTCTGAACAAGCACCCACAGGCCTAAACAAGCACCCACTGGTCTAAACAAGCACCCACTGGTCTAAAGAAGCACCCACAGGTCTAAACAAGCACCCACAGGTCTGAACAAGCACCCACCAGTCTAAACAAGCACCCACAGGTTTAAACAAGCACCCACAGGTCTAAATAGGCACCCATTGGTCTGAACAAGCACCCACCAGTCTAAACATGCACCCACAGGTCTGAACAAGCACCCAAAGGACTGAACAAGCACCCACAGGTCTGAACAAGCACCCACAGGTCTGAACAAGCACCCACAGGTCTGAACAAGCACCCACAGGTCTGATCAAGCACCCACAGGTCTGATCAAGCACCCACAGGTCTGATCAAGCACCCACAGGTCTGATCAAGCACCCACAGGTCTGATCAAGCACCCACAGGTCTGATCAAGCACCCACAGGTCTGATCAAGCACCCACAGGTCTGAACAAGCACCCACAGGTCTGAACAAGCACCCACAGGTCTGAACAAGCACCCACAGGTCTGAACAAGCACCCACAGTCTGAACAAGCACCCACAGGTCTGAACAAGCACCCACAGGTCTGAACAAGCACCCACAGGTCTGAACAAGCACCCACAGGTCTGAACAAGCACCCACTGGTCTGAACAAGCACCCACAGGTCTGAACAAGCACCCACAGGTCTGATCAAGCACCCACAGGCCTAAACAAGCACCCACAGGTCTGATCAAGCACCCACAGGTCTGAACAAGCACCCACAGGCCTACACAAGCACCCACTGGTCTAAACAAGCACCCACAGGTCTAAACAAGCACCCACAGGTCTGAACAAGCACCCACAGGTCTGAACAAGCACCCACAGGTCTGAACAAACAACCCACAGGTCTAAACAAGCACCCACAGGTCTAAACAAGCACCCACAGGCCTAAACAAACAACCCACAGGTCTAAACAAGCACCCACAGGCCTAAACAAGCACCCACATGCCTAAACAAGCACCCACAGGCCTAAACAAGCACCCACAGGCCTAAACAAGCACCCACAGGCCTAAACAAGCACCCACAGGCCTAAACAAGCACCCACTGGTCTAAGCAAGCACCCACAGGTCTAAACAAGCACCCACAGATCTGAACAAGCACCCAGAGGTCTGAACAAGCACCCAGAGGTCTGAACAAGCACCCACTGGTCTAAAGAAGCACCCACTGGTCTAAACAAGCACCCACAGGTCTAAACAAGCACCCACAGGTCTAAACAAGCACCCACAGGTTTAAACAAGCACCCACAGGTCTAAATAGGCACCCATTGGTCTGAACAAGCACCCACCAGTCTAAACATGCACCCACAGGTCTGAACAAGCACCCAAAGGACTGAACAAGCACCCAAAGGACTGAACAAGCACCCACAGGTCTGAACAAGCACCCACAGGTCTGAACAAGCACCCACAGGTCTGAACAAGCACCCACAGGTCTGATCAAGCACCCACAGGTCTGATCAAGCACCCACAGGTCTGATCAAGCACCCACAGGTCTGAACAAGCACCCACAGGTCTGAACAAACACCCACAGGTCTGAACAAGCACCCACAGGTCTGAACAAGCACCCACAGGTCTGACAAGCACCCATTGGTCTGAACAAGCACCCACTGGTCTGAACAAGCACCCACAGGTCTGAACAAGCACCCACAGGTCTGAACAAGCACCCACAGGTCTGATCAAGCACCCACTGGTCTGATCAAGCACCCACTGGTCTGATCAAGCACCCACAGGCCTAAACAAGCACCCACAGGTCTGATCAAGCACCCACAGGTCTGAACAAGCACCCACAGGCCTACACAAGCACCCACTGGTCTAAACAAGCACCCACAGGTCTAAACAAGCACCCACAGGTCTGAACAAGCACCCACAGGTCTGAACAAGCACCCACAGGTCTGAACAAACAACCCACAGGTCTAAACAAGCACCCACAGGTCTAAAGAAGCACCCACAGGCCTAAACAAGCACCCACAGGCCTAAACAAGCACCCACAGGCCTAAACAAGCACCCACAGGCCTAAACAAGCACCCACAGGCCTAAACAAGCACCCACAGGCCTAAACAAGCACCCACAGGCCTAAACAAGCACCCACAGGCCTAAACAAGCACCCACTGGTCTAAGCAAGCACCCACAGGTCTAAACAAGCACCCACAGATCTGAACAAGCACCCACAGGTCTGAACGAGCACCCACAGGTCTGAACGAGCACCCACAGGTCTGACCAAGAACCCACAGGCCTAAACAAGCACCCACTAGTCTAAACAAGCACCCACAGGTCTAAATAGGCACCCATTGGTCTAAACAAGCACCCACCAGTCTAAACATGCACCCACAGGTCTGAACAAGCACCCACAGGTCTGAACAAGCACCCACAGGTCTGAACCAAGCACCCACAGGTCTAACCAAGCACCCACAGGTCTGAACAAGCACCCACAGGTCTGAACAAGCACCCACAGGTCTGAACAAGCACCCACAGGTCTGAACAAGCACCCACAGGTCTGAACAAGCACCCACAGGTCTGAACAAGCACCCACAGGTCTGAACAAGCACCCACAGGTCTAACCAAGCACCCACAGGTCTAACCAAGCACCCACAGGTCTAACCAAGCACCCACAGGTCTAACCAAGCACCCACAGGTCTAACCAAGCACCCACAGGTCTAACCAAGCACCCACAGGTCTAACCAAGCACCCACAGGTCTAACCAAGCACCCACAGGTCTAAACAATCACCCACAGGTCTGAATAAGCACCCACAGGTCTATACACGCACCCACAGTTCTGACCAAGCACCCACAGGTTTAAACAAGCAATCACTGGTCTGAACAAGCATCGACATGGTCAAACAAGCACCGACATGGTCTAAACAAGCACCCACAGGTCTGAACAAGCACCCACTGGTCTAAACAAGCACCCACAGGTCTAAACAAGCACCCACAGGTCTAAATAGGCACCCATTGGTCTGAACAAGCACCCACAGGTCTGAACGAGAACCCACAGGTTTGAACAAGCACCCACAGGTCTGAACAAGCACCCACTGGTCTAAACAAGCACCCACAGGTCTAAACAAGCACCCACAGGTCTAAATAGGCACCCATTGGTCTGAACAAGCACCCACCAGTCTAAACATGCACCCACAGGTCTGAACAAGCACCCAAAGGAATGAACAAGCACCCACAGGCCTAAACAAGCACTCACAGGCCTAAACAAGCACTCACAGGCCTAAACAAGCACCCACAGGCCTAAACAAGCACCCACTGGTCTGAACAAGCACCCACAGGTCTGAACAAGCACCCACAGGTCTGAACAAGCACCCACAGGTCTAAACAAGCACCCACAGGTCTAAACAAGCACCCACAGGTCTAAACAAGCACCCACAGGTCTAAACAAGCACCCACAGGTCTAAACAAGCACCCACAGGTCTAAACAAGCACCCTCAGGTCTAAACAAGCACCCTCAGGTCTAAACAAGCACCCTCAGGTCTAAACAAGCACCCTCAGGTCTAAACAAGCACCCACAGGTCTGAACAAGTAAGTAATTATCAAAAGAAGGCACCAAACCGGGAAGGCTATGTAGCACCATCAAATGCGCAAAATAATCAGAGGGCGCTAAATATCACCAAGGATGCCTATACGAGAACAAAAACGCATAAGGCGAACGATATCAAAAGTATCCGAGTCGCCAAGAATTCTATTGAGGGACAGGTGACCGCGAGGGGCGGTCGGAAAGCAAGTAAGTAAGTAATTATCAAAAGAAGGCACCAAACCGGGAAGGCTATGTAGCACCATCAAATACGCAAAATAATCAGAGGGCGCTAAATATCACCAAGGATGCCAATACGAGAACAAAAACGCATAAGGCGAACGATATCAAAAGTATCCGAGTCACCAAGAATTCTATCGAGGGACAGGTGACCGCGAGGGGCGGTCGGAAAGCAAGACACACGCTCGTCCTGAAAGTCAGGACATTCAAGAAGGACATGCACGACCGTAAGAGGGACAATGCAACTAGGACAATAAGGAGCAGGACGGCGCTCCATCAAGTGACCATGGGTTAAGCGAGTATGGCCAATACGCAACCTCGCCAGAGCTGTTTCCCACCGCCGGTTACGGTGGAAGGAGGACAGCCACGAGGAAACACAACATTTAAGAGTACGTAGCTTGTTACTAGTAACAGACAACCAAGAAGCCTGCCAACGGGTAAGGACGGAGGAATGGATAACCGGGTAAAAGTCGGAATACGGAATGCCTTTACGAGAGATGGGACAAGAGCGGACAGCTTCCTTGGCGGCAGCATCCGCACGCTCATTTAAAGACACCAAAATGGCTGGGAACCCAACAAAACTCAACCGACTTAAATTTACTGTGAACAAGAAACAGCCAATGTTGGATCTCGACAACTACTGGATGAACCGGATTAAAGGACCCGAGAGCCATGAGGGCACTACGAGAGTCAACAACAACCACAAAGGAAGACTGACAACGAGAAAGCAGGAGACGAAGAGCATAGAGAATAGCATAAAGCTCCGCTGTAAAGATGCTAGTGTCCGGAGGCAAGCGACACACAAGTGTGATCAGGAAAAACAACAGAGTAAGTAAGTAATTATCAAAAGAAGGCACCAAACCGGGAAGGCTATGTAGCACCATCAAAGACGCAAAATAATCAGAGGGCGCTAAATATCACCAAGGATGCCAATACGAGAACAAAAACGCACAAGGCGACCGATATCAAAAGTATCCGAGTCACCAAGAATTCTATCGAGGGACAGGCGACCGCGAGGGGCGGTCGGAAAACAAGACATACGCTCGTCCTGGAAGTCAGGACACTCAAGAAGGACATACACGACCGTAAGAGGGACAATGCAACTAGGACAATAAGGAGCAGGGCGGCGCTCCATCAAGTGACCATGGGTTAAGCGAGTATGGCCAATACGTAACCTCGCCAGAGCTGTTTCCCACCGCCGGTTACGGTGGAAGGAGGACGGCCACGAGGAAACACAACATTTAAGAGTACGTAGCTTGTTACCAGTAACAGACAACCAAGAAGCCTGCCAACGGGTAAGGACTGAGGAATGGATAACCGGGTAAAAGTCGGAATACGGAATGCCTTTACGAGAGATGGGACAAGAGCGGACAGCTTCCT
>NC_091197.1:36405799-36498299 GCF_040958095.1 Procambarus clarkii | reverse complement strand
GGGGAGCACACCTCAGCAAGGGCAGCAACCGAGAGGGAAGCGGAGGCCAAAGAAACCTCCATAGCAGGAACAGGGGGCGCAACCACTGAAATGGTAGGGGAAGGAGCAATAGAGCCAGTAGTAGGGGCCGAGGAAGAAAGCAAAGCCTTCTTACTCGCCGGGGTAGAGGAAGGAGAGGAGTCAGGCTTACTCTTCTGACTTAGAGAGACTGGCGTCCCAGCAACTACGTACCGGGCAACGGATTCCAGTGTCTCAACATGAGAAGCTGAACGAGAGCACACACGACGGCCGTTGGGAGAGCGATGGACATCATCCTGCACCGACAGGCGGCGGGGAGAGTCAATAGATGGAGGAGAAGGATGGGAAGGATGATCGGAGGAAGACGAGGAAGAAGACACAGGAGACATGACAGACCGGGTAGAAAGAAGGGGAACCCCAGACAGAGAACCAGGAGAGGGACCCCTCGGGAGAGAACCCAAAGGAACAGAGGAGGGGGCAGTGGGCATATTAGGGTCCAAGGCCTGTAAACGGTTGCGAGTCTGTTGAAGGAGGGAAGGACGAGGAGAGGAAGAGCACAACACGTGAGCATAAGAGATGTTAGTATAAGGCGGGAGCCGGCGAACCTGGCGCCTCGCCTCAGGAAAAGATAAATGCTCCCGGTGCTTCAAGTTGAGGACGGCCGCCTCAAGCTTGTAATGGATACAGGCACGGGAGAAGGTAGGATGGACCTCACCGCAGTTGAGGCAGCGAGCCTGGGGAGAAGTGCACTCCGACTTAGAGTGACCTTTGCCCCCACACAAAGGACAGAGAGAGGCAGAGTCCCAGAGCAGCGGAGGGCACCAAGCCCAAACCTCCAGCACTTGTTACATAGCCGAGGAGAAGGAATATACTCATGGACAGAGCACCTGGCACCAGTAAGAATGACAGAGGATAGAAGGGTCCTACCATCAAAGGTGATCTTCAAACCCGAAGGGGTTGACGGCGACGACCACGAGGGGGACGAGTAAACGAGTCCACCTGGAGGACAGAATGGCCTTGGGCATCAAGGATATGCCGAATGTCATCGTGGCAGTCCTGTAGATTCCGAACACCGGTCGTAACATGGGGCAGGAGGAGAATAGTGCCAACACTGGCATTCAACCGAGCGTTCTTTGAGACCCGAACAGGGATCTCGCCAAGGCAGGATAAGGCAGCCAAGCGGGACGCTGCATCCTGAGAAGGAGCAGCAACGACACGTGTACCGAGACAAGTGGGGTTGAAGGTAGATGCATCCTCGGAATCAACAAGATGCCGATGGAGGGAGATATTGTCAGGAGGCGCAGAATCAACAAGGAGGAGATCAAAGTATTTGGCCCATGAAGCGGGACCAAACAAGGCCTGATACGCATCAGTACGGGAAGGAATCGAGCGAGTGCGGCCGTGGTGCGGACGGCGTTGAGAACTTCCAGAGAGGGGTCAAAAGGCACAGTAGTCACGAGAGACTTATCCACACCAGGGGACGAAGTGATCACCACTGGGGGCTGGAGGCTCGACCCAACCACAGAGGGAGGGAAGGAGGGGAGCTGGGGGAAGAAGTCAGGATGGTCAAAGGAGGAGCAAGGTCGGGGCCCAACGCAGCGGGGGCAACAGAGTCCGGTCTTCCAATACAGGCCGACTCGGGGGCTTGGTCACCCACCCCACTAGCCTGAGAGGGTACAACAGAAACATTCATCGACATATAAACGAAGATAAAGAAATTCATCCACGAATGTGCCCCCATACCCACCATGGAGCCACAATTAGAGGCAGGACACCCAACAGGAAGCTATCGCCGATCATGCCGGGGCCCCCTAGGGGTGCGTCGTGAGTATGCGCCCCACAAACGCCACCTTAAGAATCGTCAGTTTGTCGAGATCGGGTTCAGCGACGAAAGGGGGATTGGCAATACAAGGTTCCCCCTCGCTCGAGACCGTCGGGTACTACAGTTCTACGGGTGCAAGAGTATGCCTCCTCAAGCACCCGGGCGTCAAAATAGTAGTAGTCCAAAGGAATAACCAAAACAAGCAAAAGGTCAGCAGGAAACGACAAGCAGATAGGAGAAGAGGGGAGGGAGAAAAACGAAACATAAGGAAAAGGAAAAGCGATCCGGCACAATTAGAGAAGACGGCAGCAGGAGTTCAAGGCCACAAAAGGACAGAGGACTGTCCCACTGAGCATCACACACCGGCAGCCGCCCACTAAGCCCCCTCACGGCGCCAACGGGCCGGATGGGGAGGGGGGTGATATTAGTAGTGTGTTTTATTTATTACTGTTGTGGAAGGTGTGGTGTTTGTATGTTGCTGAGGAAGTCTTGGTTGTAGGGTTGATATAAAGCCATTGCTTGGTTACTAACTTTAATACTTATAAACGATTACATGAACAGTAGCTACCAAGCTTTGCGGGCGTCCTGTACGCTCTTTGTTTACCTTCTCTCGGTGTCTGAGCCGCATCACATAGAAAACGGATGGTACCGTTTTCTGTGAACATGACATCCCTCCTTTTCTTTAAAAAGAATGCATACAGGATGTCTACCATACATGTAGCACAAAGCAAAGTTATTGACACAAAGTAAGTTATTAACAAAGAGATATTGCATACATTTAACATTAAGCACACAGAATTTCAACAACTTAATCTTTACCACAAAGGATTTCAATGTTAAAAATACATATGCAATGTTAAACAAACATGAAAGAAACTAATACAAGGTTACAAAATATTGAATGAGAAATCTGCATTATTCAAACAATATTAAATTTAGTTTAGCATAATAAGTAAATACTTTGCATACATAGGAACTCAATCATCAAATGGTGTAGGGCGTTTAACATTACGTTTAGGACGAGTCCCCAAATGTAAGAACATCCCTTGATGAATTGCTTTTTGAGTTATAACTTTTTTTCTTTTTCACTTCATCATTTTCTACACTAGTTGGAATCACTTTGAAATAGGCCATATTACGTGTTATACTATGATCTCTATTACTAGCTGTTACCATAGTTCCTTTTACACTAATCACTTTATATGGTTTTGTATCATACGGCATATCTAGCTTTCCCTCTTTTTTTTCTTTTTAACTAGAACAGTATCTCCAACCTTTATGAATTGTTCCTTTGCACGTTGATCATGAGCAATTTTCATTTTGCCCTTGGCTAGTGCATCCTTCTGAGCGAGACGTTTATCCGTTACCTCGGCTGGCATGACAGGTAGTGAGATTCTCATAGGACGTCCAAATAAGAGTTCACCAGGTGACTTGCCCAGTGTTCCATGTGGTGTTGCACGGTAGTTCCTGAGAAAAGCATACAAAGCTTGTTTCCAGGATCGTCCTTCGGCATGAGCACAGCGTACCGCTTTCATGAGAGGTTGCATGAATCTCTCTACTTCTCCATTTGCTTGAGGATGTAGTGTCATCACACGGCGGTGTTTGAATCCAATATGCTCAGCAAAGTTGACAAAGTCTTGTCCATTGAATGGCGGTCCATTGTCGAGATCTTCGAGATCTTCGAGATCTTCGATCAAAGATCTTGTCGAGCTTCGGGATGACAGCCTTTGCAGATGTGGAAGTGATGATTTCTACTTCTGGATAACGTGAGTGATCATCAATGACTACCATCAAGTACTCTCCAGTTGGTAGTGGTCCGCAGAAGTCCATCGATACTTATGTCCATGGTGCAGCAGGTAGTGGTGAAGGTTGTAGAGGTGTTGGTCTTGAAGTATCCATTGCAGCTTGGCAAGGGACACAGGCATCATGCATGTCCTTTGCTTTACGATCAATGCCAGGAAACCACACCTTTTCTCGTAGCAGCTGTTTGGTCCTAACAAGACCTTGGTGTCCTTTATGTGCAAGCTTCAGAGCACGTTGCTGGAGAACAGCTGGAATGACGATACGAGTACCTCGCAGCACGGTGTCGTGTTGTTGCGTAACACTTAATTCTGTCTGGATGCGTTCAAGTGCTTTGAATGCATCTTGGTCAACTCCTGAGTGGGATGCGTGGAAACTTTTTCTTAGTCAATGCATCCACTGTTGCTTGCAGAGTTGGGTCCTCTAGGGTTGCAGTACAGATTTCATCAAGAGTGAGAGCCTTAGGGACTGCATCACAGGTTACAGTGTACATATTCCTCGGCAACTTGAATTACATCTGGGTTGATGTGCAGATGAACTTTGCTATCAGTAGAACAACCCATTGGCTCAAATCGATCAAAAAATTCAGCAGCAATACCATCAACATTGTTTGCAGATTCCACTGCTACAGCATTAGAAAGCTGAAGTAGCCCCAATTTGGTTGAAGTCTTGTAACTGAGTAAAGACTCCTTTGCATTCCTAACAACATGGAATGTAGTAATGAGCATTGCATTCTTTGACTTAATCTCTGCAGTAAAAGTTCCAATCACTGGCAAGGCTACCTTTCAACCATAGGCAGTGGCTTTGCCATTGTAGTTTTCAAGCTTTGGGAACTGTTTTTTAAATTTTTCATAGTGGCACTCAGCAATGGTGTCAATGTTTGCTCCAGTGTCAATGAGAACTTTGAGACAAATACCAGCAATGTATACTATAGTCTCTGGGTTGTTTGGAAGATCATTCCATTCTGTGATTGCTTGTACTCCATAAGTGTAATCACATTCACTGTCATCTGAGACTGATTGTAATGAAATGTTGTCTTGTACATTATTAACATTCTGGATAAGAGGTGCAATATTGTGTTTACCACCTCCACACCTATGACCTGATCCTCGTACAGTGCTTTTATTCACTGACTGTGGTTTCTTTAGTGCGGAACGACACATAGCACCAAAATGACCTAGTTTACCACACTCATAGCACTTCTTACCTTGAGCAGGACAAACATTATCTTGGTGTGGGTAGTCTCCTCCACAATTGTAACATTTATTGTTGACACTCTCTGATGTGGGTCGTTGTGACTGAGTCTTGTTCCATGACCCCAGTTGTGATGTGGTTCTCGGCTCAATTTGATGTTAAGTTTGCCATGATATCTTCTTTGATCACGGCGTCCTTCCTGAACCTTACGTACCTCATCACTGTTAGTAACAGTGGCAGAACCGTTGTTGGCACTGCACTCCATGACACTAGCATCACGTGCAGCATCTTCCATTCGACGAGCCATATCCAGTATCTTGGTAAGAGAACTTTCATCATCATCAAGTTCTAGAGTTCTTCGACGGAGACGTGTAGATGTGCATGTTTCAATTATTTGCCGTTTGATTTCTTTGTCAATATCAGCAAACTCACAATGGGCTGCTAAACCCTGCAGACGTGTGTGGTATTGATCAACGGTTTCATTAGAGAGTTGTCTGGCTCTCCTGAAATGCATAATTTCCATTGCAGTATTTTGTCTTGGTTTGAAGTGCTCAGTTAATTTGGCAATATCATAATCTTTGGCACCACCAGTGTCTTTCAGTGTGTCAAAGATGTCACAAACTCGATCACCTGCACAATGAAGTAGAAAGGCACGCTTTCTTTCAGCACTTTTGATGTCAGAAACTATCAACAAATTTTCAAACCTTTTAAGCCATTTGATCCACCTCTGTGACAGGTTTGTCTGGTCACAGTCAGGATCAAATGCAGGAAACTGAGGTATATTTGCCATTTTTACTGTATAAAAGTAAACTAATCACTTAAAATGTTCCTCGGAATATTAAACACTTGCTGCACTGTATATGTTAGTTAAGAATTCACTGTAATTACTTTAATTTTGCAAAGCACAAAAGCATTTTAAGGCAAAAGTTCACAACAGTGCACAATATAGCAGCAACTGACTTCTTACCTAGCCTTGTGTACTTGTGGTGGTGTTCCTACCTACAGCTGCACAGCAGTTGTCACAGCAGTTGTCACAGCAGTTGTCACAGCAGTTGTCACAGCAGTTGTCACAGCAGTTGTCACAGCAGTTGGTACAGCAGTTGTCACAGCAGTTGGTACAGCAGTTGTCACAGCAGTTGTCACAGCAGTTGTCAGCAATGTTGTTGTTTGATGAGTTTTCAGCACTGTCAACACAGCAGAGTTCACAGCATGATGAATTTTGTAGCACGAAGCGTTGTTTCGTACGCAAAACATCGTGTTTTGTACACAGCATCAAAGCGTCGTTTCGTACACAGCGTCGGCAGATATCCATATTTCTCAGTACACAGCTTGTCAGCACGTAGCATCGGTTAGCACACAGCATCGGTTGGCACACAGCATCGGTTGGCACACACCATCGGTTGGCACACACCATCGGTTGGCACACACCATCGGTTGGCACACACCATCGGTTGGCACACACCATCGGTTGGCACACACCATCGGGTATGGTGCTCACAGACAGCTTCTCCTCCTCCGGGCAGCATGCTTCTTCCTTGTGTTTTAAGCTGAAATACCTGCGTTCACAGTTCATCCTCGTCGCCAGTGTGGTGTTGTGTGTTGCTGAGGAAGTCTTGGTTGTAGGGTTGATATAAAGCCATTGCTTGGTTACTGACTAATACTTATAAACGATTACATGACTATTAGCTACCAAGCTTGGCGGGCGTCCTGTACGCTCTACTGTTTACCTTCCTCTGCTGGCGTTTGAGCCGCAGCACATACAAACGGATGGTACCGTTTTCTGTGAACATGACAGAAGGTTCTTAATGCCAGTAAACTGGAATATTTGTTGCTAGCCTTTTACTCCCCTAGAACCTTGAATGATATGTGGCCAGTTATGTGTTCCAGTGATGCTGTAAGTTACTCCGTTAAGATATTAATATGGGAGTTTTATCTCCCTGATCATAACAGTACCACACAAATTCAACAGCCGACAACAAAATCGTCCACATATTTACATTAGAAGAACTTCTAATACGTCTCACTACAATCTCATGCGTTGTCATTCTATTTTCCCTCCCCCCCCCCCCCCCCCCCAAGATACATACAGTCTAGTTTTGATTTAATGATACACCAGTGCCTACTGTTTTTTTTTTTTTTTTTTTTTTTGAGTGGCGGAGGGAGGAGTGAGAGGGTACGAATAAATGTGAAGCAAAGTCATTGTTGTCACATCAAGAACGACCCGCCTTTTATGTTCATGTTTGCCTAGTCTTCACTTCACGTTAACTTTTCAACCTTAATGTTCTTCACAAATACGTAATGAAATTATTACGCAAGGTTTTCTTGTTAAATCGAGTCTTTTTAGTAAATAACAGCTGTAAGTACGGAGGACATGACCAATAGTCCCTCGTGCTGCGTCAGGACCTGCTTCACCAGCACTGGCAATGATGAAGGGACAGTGTAGACGACCAGTCGTCTCGCGTGCTGCGTCAGGAGCTGCTTCACCAGCACTGTCAATGATGAAGGGACAGTGTAGACGACCAGTCGTCTCGCGTGCTGCGTCAGGAGCTGCTTCACCAGCACTGGCAATGATGAAGGGACAGTGTAGACGACCAGTCGTCTCGCGTGCTGCGTCAGGAGCTGCTTCACCAGCACTGGCAATGATGAAGGGACGGTGGACATGATCCAGATTCCCTCACACCTGAAACAACAATTCACCCTTTTAAAGTATGTTTGTAAACAAATTGCAAGTACATAAACATTTTATATATACCTGTTGCCCACATGCCCCCGAGCTCTTGTGACAGACAGCTACCCGTAACAAACCATTAGAAAGTTGGCATGTAGCTGATAAGTGTACCAGGCAAGTCAGAAGCATGTGATATATTCCCACTTAACATGCACCATCCTCACATCTCCAAAGATCATTATGTGGGTCCGGTGATAACTGCCTCTGAGTGAGGATGTGGTGGTTTTTTTCTTGTCTTATAAAACGACATATAAATGCAATTCAAAGGCAAGGTACTGAAGCACCATAACAGTGTAACACCTCAGGATGCATCACCACCAGAACACCACAATAATAAGAAAATACACGAAACCAATACATAAACACAACAGTACAGAAATATACATCACCAGTGCAATACACAGACACTCACCAGGGTACAACTCCATGCACACAAAAGCAATGACACAAATACAAGTAAAGACAGAAGAAAAACTAAAATACACCACTACAACAATATAATACTCAGCGATATCAAAACATTGCTCTATGGATAATGTAAAATGCACAACCACACAAGGACAATATACCAAATGGATCATAACACACAACACGGGATACCTATAACTACCTGGACAATTCACACTATAGTACCCAGTAACAAAGCGAAGACGGGGAGAGCAAAACTAAGCACATACACGAGGAACAAGTACCGAGCATAACAATATGAGAAACAGCATACAAGGTAAAAACAGCCCAAGGAATAATATAATATAAAAACAGGAAAACATTAACAGAGAAAAAATGCATATAATACAAAGGCCCAAAAGGTGTCCCAGTAACGAAGCGTACCAGATTACGGTAGCGTCATTAAGCCGTACAAATAATTAATAAAATACTCAAGGAAAAAAAAAAAACAAGGAGACGCCACCCTGACCCTCCCCACACTTTTTTTTTTTGTTTACACCCACCAGCTCGCGGCAGCAGGTCCACAAATATCTGATCAACCCTAATGGAAACTACTTTCGGATGATCAGGGATGTCTGAC
The DNA here is from genome assembly GCF_040958095.1 of Procambarus clarkii. Lineage (NCBI taxonomy): Eukaryota > Metazoa > Arthropoda > Malacostraca > Decapoda > Cambaridae > Procambarus > Procambarus clarkii. The sequence continues at coordinate 36,489,710 of NC_091197.1, read as the reverse complement.
AACGGGGATTTCCCATCATCAATACCAGATGCCCATCTCACCCTGCTCCCGCTCCTCGACAACTACCGCCTCATTGACCCCACCCTTTATCTCCATTGTGTCCTTACCACCAAGGCACCATGACCTGTCAGTGCCCTTCCGGTGTTTCTGCTGAGTGACCAGCTCAGTTGGACGCGGAAGGTCCTGCAAGCGAGTCGAGAGGCACGCACACCCTCTATTGGAGAAGCAGCTGGAGAAGCCTCCGAGATGAGGGGGGAAACCCCCACGTCCAGAGACCCCACAAGTGGAGCAAGTGAACTAGAACCGCTCTCCAAAGCAGATGTGGACGCCTCTTGGGGAGCTGGTACTTCCACCACAGGAGGCAGTACACTGTGAATCTTCACTGGCATAGTCTGCACCACACACAGCCCGGCAGATGAAGCCTCATACACTGGCCATTCGACTGCTCCCAGTTGCACAGGACACTCCACCGGCTCCTCGCAAGCCTCAGGGACATAGATGCAGACAGGCGTCTAGCAAGCTGGGAGGTGGACCACCACCAGCCAACACTTCTGCAGAATTCCGCTGGGTTCGGAGAAGCAGAAAAATCACCCTCCCTGAAGATATTGACATGTTCAGCCACCTTCACTAAGCAAGCTGCCACCAGGTAACCCCTGCAGACCACACAGATAACAGGTACAGGGCTGACCTGAATACATACATCGGACCATAAACCTCATCAGAGAAAACGAAGATGGTATATCTTGCATCTGGGACTTTGTCAGCGTCCAGGTGCCAGCAAGCATTCCCTTACAATAGCCCGCTGAAACTTTATTCCACCTCACGTTTAACACCTTCACGAACTACCCAAACATCCTGGTCTACAGCCCATCTGTTATTTCAAATAGTGCACCATTCACTGACACAAAAATGGTCACAAGTTTACCACTCGTACTGTGCCAGCACACCCTGACATACGGAAAGAGCAACCCTCACACCACTCGAGGAACTTCCGGAACATATCTAGCCGAATAAATTTCAACATACGTCGGTCTTTAACTAGCTGCACTCCTACTAGATCAGTCAACTTCACAAGGACCCCCTCCACCAGCACGATACCATGCGTTGGTTGGTCATGTGACGTTGAAAATTTTAGTCTAGTCAAAGATGTCTGTTTCAGATACGTCTTAACTACCCCATCGCAAAGGAAATCTGTACAGAGGGGTACCACACCGGCCACAGAACTGACACCCAACCACCGACTCCACGCCTTGGTAGTCAACTGGGGACCAATACCTGAGCGACCAGCCAGCCATAACTGTGGATGTGAATAATCGCTCTCCTGATTTGGCGATTGACTGCATGAATTAGTTGTCCTTGCTTTGTCTCTCCTCGCCGCTGTCCCCTTCAGGGGTCGGGGTCCAGCCGTTCCATCACTAGTGCTTACTCTTCTCCATGGAGTTGGTCCGAGTTTGCTGGCCTGGAGTTCACTAATGAAGTGAATTATGTTGTTGTGGGATCGACATTTAGAGGATGTGCTGCACAAATGTTCACAAAACCTGCTTGGAGTACAATGGGTAATGTCTGGCTGGGTAGCGCTTAAAATTAAATTGAGCGACGTTTTTGTATTGTTTATGACCATGTACGAGGACCAGACGTTCCCTCTACCTCATGAGCAGGACGAGGTGAAGATCTATTATGTTAGCAAAAGTTCTCGTGTTGGTACATGATGCGGCTTTCGAGATGGCTAAAGAGGTAATTCTGTCTATGTGGTCAAATTGTTGGTGCACAGGAAAGCAAGTTTACTTCTGGACTAGCCAGGGTTTTATTAAATGGTACTAAAACCATCCTTGTGTAGTTAGTGAGAAATATTTCCTCTTTCAAGCTGGTGACAGGTTACAGCCTACACTTTATTTAGGCTGGGCAACCATGTACATGCTATAAGTTGAAATTCCAGAATAAACATGCCGCTGCTCGCCGTGAGGGGCCTGTGGACAGGGGGGAACATTTATGGAGAAAATTTCTTCCCTTCCTCCCTAGAGAAGTACCAGTGATATTAGTGTATTGGGCTCCAGCGTCAACAGTGATGCAGCAGGTAGTGATGGCATTCCTGGCTGGGTTCCTGTGCATGTGCGTGTTCCTGGTGTAGCAGCCCCATTGCTTCTGGGTGGTGTGGAGGGTGAAAGCTGTGGTTCCTCCGATAACCAGCAAATGAGGGTGTGGTCGATGACGTGATGTGTGGGGTGAATACCATGTGAGGTGATGCGTCCTAAAGGTAGAGCAGTGGGGCCTTGTGACGCCAGTGAGTGTGATTTGATTGTGCAGTGGGTATTGGCGGGTATTCCAATCCCACCTACTCCAGTGGGTCGCATCCCTGTTCATAGTTCGTAGCACGAGTGGGGTCGCCGTCGGCTAGTGCTCGTGACAATCTTCGAACTCGAGTCAAAGTCCAGTCGAGTTTGTGTACAGGTACACACCCCACCCTCTGCATCTGATACGGATGCAGAGGGTGGGGTGTGGTGTAAACATCGTGGACGATGTTCTTGACCTGCAGGTAATAGCTGGATGTGGTGTAGAGGTTGCGCTTACCTCGGACGTGAGCTGCTAGTGGTTCTGTAGGTCGTGACGCTCATCATGTCAGTGGTGGAAGATTAGAACCTCTTGGGGGCCCCCCTGCCCAGGGGGGGGGGGCGAGATATGTGTACCCACCTTGGGAAGTGGTTAGCGAGGTGGGTGATAGTTAAAGACTTTAGTCTCAATCCTTTTGAGTTAAAACGTTTCCTATTTTGTCTTTTGCCATTCTCAATGTGAATGGGCCGTGTTTTCAGACGAAACAATTATGATATCATGGCAACGAAAGCCGACATAAGACTGATGTGGTGTTTGTGCAGAAGCACAAAGTGCAGAGGGCGGCGCAGATCACCTTTAGTGGACTGTTATCGGGTATTGTTTAATCACACAGTAGTGTTTAATCCCAACGGCTGTTGAAAGCCTCTGGGATTAAGCAATCGAAGAAATCGAGTTGAAAATCACAACATCAGGTATTGTTTAATCACAAAGGCTGTTGAAAGGTGGCACCTGGACTCACTGAAAAATTGGCTCCGGTTCGTGTTTTACACAAGGAGCCGGATGGTGTGGGTCACAGTTGTGCTCAGGTGTGTCTTGCGGATCTTTGATGAGTTACCAAGTTAAGTTCTGTGCGCCTCCAGGGTTTACCAGGTGTATAGAAGGGGAGAGTTTTTCTCCAGTTATGTTATGGTCTTAATGAGGCATGATAATAGTGTTAAGGTCTCAGGGATGCGGTTAAGTTTTATTGTGTGCATGCTGTGTTGGACTGTAGCAGTGAAGGAAGACCCTCTCTCTCGTGCTCCTGTCAAGATATTGAATTGTTCTGGGTTCAGGGATGCCAGTTCCCGGCTGCATAAACTACGTTCATTGGTTGCATGGTGGTACTGACTCTTGTGTCTCAATGTCGTAGCTTCTCTAACAATTGCATGATTGTAGCTTAAGTGGTGGTTTGGAGTGAAGTTCAGTCGGGGGAGGGGCGGTTGTAACTCAACTGTAGTTTGTTGAAATGTGAGGATGTGGCTCGATGACTTCGGGTATATGGGTAATTTTCTTTATGATGAAGTGATGAGATTGATGTAAGGAGGAATCGAGAATGTTTTCCATATATGAAGACGAGGCGGGTGGCCGAGATGTTTGGCCTCAAAGTACCACAGGATGCATTGATTCATCTGCATTTCCTCATAAATAGTAGATTGGATACACATTGCGAGATCTCCGTGTAAAGCTCAATTAAATGGGTCGAGTGATAATGTTGAAGGGGGTGCAAGTGCAGGCACGTTATAAGAGGGTGTATGGCGGTTTCTACAGATCCTGCTTAAGGGGGGCGGAGGGGGTAGAAGGCTAGGCAAGGGTCCGTGTTTGTCTGGTTTACTCCTAATCAATGGTAGGTACGGATGGGATGCTCTACTATGCCCATGTGGGGTTTGAGGCATTGTATAGGATATAGGAAGGTCGATGGGCATGTTGGTTTGCAGAATTCAGCTGCTGATGGTTTGGCACGGGTTGTGCAGGTGGTTGTGGGCGAGGTGCTCCCCCTGATGGGAAGGCTCAGATGCCTCTGAGCCAGGAGGTTATGCTCCAGGAGGCCCTTGTGGAGTTATGGATGTTGGTCGTCTGCCAGCTGGTGTGCCTGTGATGATTCCTCTTCATTGGTTTTATTGACCGAAATGTTCATCTTGTGTGACTTCATGCAATAAGTCTTATGGATGCCTGTACTCACCTAGTTGTACTCACCTAGTTGTGCTTGCGGGGGTTGAGCTCTGGCTCTTTGGTCCCGCCTCTCAACTGTCAATCAACAGGTGTACAGGTTCCTGAGCCTATTGGGCTCTATCATATCTACACTTGAAACTGTGTATGGAGTCATCCTCCACCACATCACTTCCTAATGCATTCCATTTGTCAACCACTCTGACACTAAAAAAGTTCTTTCTAATATCTCTGTGGCTCATTTGGGCACTCAGTTTCCACCTGTGTCCCCTAGTGCGTGTGCCCCTTGTGTTAAACAGCCCGTCTTTATCAACCCTGTCAATTCCCTTGAGGATCTTTAATGTGGTGATCATGTCCCCCCTAACTCTTCTGTCTTCCAACGAAGTGAGGTTTAATTCCCGTAGTCTCTCCTCGTAGCCCATACCTCTCAGCTCGGGTACTAGTCTGGTGGCAAACCTTGGAACCTTTTCCATTTTAGTCTTATGCTTGACTAGATATGGACTCCATGCTGGTGCCGCATACTCCAGGATTGGTCTGACATATGTGGTATATAATGTTCTGAAAGATTCCTTACACAAGTTTCTAAAGGCCGTTTTTATGTTAGCCAACCTGGCATATGCTGCTGCTGTTATCCTCTTGATGTGAGCATCAGGGGACAGGTCTGGCGTGATATCAACCCCCAGGTCTTTCTGTGTGTGTGTGTGTGTGTGTGTGTGTGTGTGTGTGTGTGTGTGTGTGTGTGTGTGTGTGTGTACTCACCTATATGTACTCACCTATATGTACTCACCTATATGTGCTTGCAGGATCGAGCATTGACTCTTGGATCCCGCCTTTCGAGCATCGGTTGTTTACAGCAATGACTCCTGTCCCATTTCCCTATCATACTTGGTTTTAAAATTATGAATAGTATTTGCTTCCACAACCTGTTCCTGAAGTGCATTCCATTTCCCCACTACTCTCACGCTAAAAGAAAACTTCCTTACATCTCTGTGACTCATCTGAGTTTCAAGCTTCCATCCATGTCCTCTCGTTCTGTTACTATTCCGTGTGAACATTTCGTCTATGTCCACTCTGTCAATTCCTCTGAGTATCTTATACGTTCCTATCATGTCCCCCCTCTCCCTTCTTCTTTCTAGTGTCGTAAGGCACAGTTCCCTCAGGCGCTCTTCATACCCCATCCCTCGTAGCTCTGGGACGAGTCTCGTTGCAAACCTCTGAACCTTTTCCAGTTTCATTATATGCTTCTTCAGATGGGGACTCCATGATGAGGCGGCATACTCTAAGACTGGCCTTACGTAGGCAGTGTAAAGCGCCCTAAATGCCTCCTTACTTAGGTTTCTGAATGATGTTCTAACTTTTGCCAGTGTAGAGTACGCTGCTGTCGTTATCCTATTAATATGTGCCTCAGGAGATAGATTAGGTGTTACGTCCACCCCCAGGTCTCTTTCACGCGTCGTTACAGGTAGGCTGTTCCCCTTCATTGTGTACTGTCCCTTTGGTCTCCTATCTCCTAGTCCCATTTCCATAACTTTACATTTGCTCGTGTTGAATTCTAGTAGCCATTTCTCTGACCATCTCTGCAATCTGTTCAGGTCCTCTTGGAGGATCCTGCAATCCTCATCTGTCACAACTCTTCTCATCAACTTTGCATCATCCGCAAACATCGACATGTAGGACTCTACGCCTGTAAACATGTCGTTAACATATACAAGAAATAGAATTGGTCCCAGCACCGATCCTTGTGGTACTCCACTTGTTACTGTTCGCCAGTCCGACTTCTCGCCCCTTACCGTAACTCTTTGGCTCCTTCCTGTTAGGTAGTTCCTTATCCATTCTAGGACCTTTCCCCCCACCCCCGCCTGCCTCTCGAGCTTGAACAGCAGTCTCATGTGCGGTACTGTATCAAAGGCTTTTTGGCAGTCCAGAAATATGCAGTCTGCCCAACCATCTCTGTCCTGTCTTATCCTCGTTATTTTATCATAGAATTCCAGAAGGTTTGTTAGGCACGATTTCCCTGTCCAGAACCCATGTTGATGTTTGTTCACAAACCTAATGTTCTCCAGGTGTGCAACCAGTCGTAGCCTAATTATTCTTTCCAGTATTTTACAGGGGATGCTTGTCAGTGATACAGGTCTGTAGTTAAGTGCCTCCTCCCTATCTCCTTTCTTGAAGATCGGCACGACATTTGCCTTCTTCCAGCAACTGGGCAATTCTCCTGACATAAGTGACTCATTAAAGATCATTGCCAGAGGCACGCTGAGGGCCTGTGCTGCTTCTTTTAGTATCCACGGTGATACTTTGTCTGGTCCAACTGCTTTAGTTGCATCTAGAGTTGTCAACTGTTTCATTACCTCCTCTGCTGTCACCTCTATATCTGATAGTCTTTCATCTAGTGTGTGTGTGTGTGTGTGTGTGTGTGTGTGTGTGTGTGTGTTTCTTTGTGTTCCGTCTCCTGCGTCCATTATTATACTTTTAATGCGATCGTATTGTTTCGTATTTATGTATTCACTGTTGTCATGGGTGATATGTAGACATCTCGAGTCACATCTCGAGAATATCTCGAGTCACTACACACTTGCCTGTGTGTAGTGACTCGAGATATTCCTTGCTAGTGTGTGGAGGTTGTTCTGTGGCCTCCATTGTGTGTGTCACATGTTGCCCTATTATGTGTATGTTGCATTGTTTCTTGTATTTTTTAGATTACTTCTCTCATGCTGGTGGGATTTCTGTTTACTTTGTACACATTTCTGTATACATGTATTGTGTTGTATGTATAACTGGGGACTATTGTAACTGTGGTGCTTGGGGGGTGGGGGTGGGGTGGGGGGCTTCCAGGGCCTGTGAGGTTCACTGTTGTTCTCGGTTGTTTGGGTTTATAATGTTTTCTTGGGTTTGAGAGGATTGTTGTGCTATCTTGTGTATTGCTTCTGTTAATCTCGACATAAATTGTATGTATATACTGTATACGTTGTATTTTAAAGTAAAAAAATTGTACGAATGCGATACACAAACTAACCGTAAAATTGTAGATCAGTGTGTCATTAATGGCTGCACGTTAAAGTTACATTTTTTCATTGAACTATTTATATGCAAAATAGCTTTCAAACGCTTGAGGAAGCGTTGCATCCCTATCTTCCTCTTGTCCAACACGGACTCATTTCACAAGAATATTGCAGCACTCCATATTTTAGAGACATTTCTGAGTTTCTACTGTTTTTCGTAACAAGGGATTGGTCGCTGTGATTAAAACTAACGGCGCCTTAACAGTCTAAACTGAAACCATTAGACTTCCTGCAGGGTCATTACACAATGTTTATGTCCATGAATGTTGGATCAAATAAAATTATACAAAAAACTATAACAATACACTATGTACATCCTGTATGCTAGGGTGCTAAATCTAGTTGACTTAGTGGATTCTCTCAGCCTCAAAAGGGAGACAAGGCTCTTGAATATTATCTCATCTTTATTTATTTTATCGGGATGTCCAAACTGGATTGTCTCCCCGTTTTCCACGAGGCTGCAGCCTGCGTCGAAGACTTCCACGAGGCTGCAGCCTGCGTCGAAGACTTCCACGAGGCTGCAGCCTGCGTCGAAGACTTCCACGAGGCTGCAGCCTGCGTCGAAGACTTCCACGAGGCTGCAGCCTGCGTCGAAGACTTCCACGAGGCTGCAGCCTGCGTCGAAGACTTCCACGAGGCTGCAGCCTGCGTCGAAGACTTCCACGAGGCTGCAGCCTGCGTCGAAGACTTCCACGAGGCTGCAGCCTGCGTCGAAGACTTCCACGAGGCTGCAGCCTGCGTCGAAGACTTCCACGAGGCTGCAGCCTGCGTCGAAGACTTCCACGAGGCTGCAGCCTGCGTCGAAGACTTCCACGAGGCTGCAGCCTGCGTCGAAGACTTTCACGAGGCTGCAGCCTGCGTCGAAGACTTTCACGAGGCTGCAGCCTGCGTCGAAGACTTTCACGAGGCTGCAGCCTGCGTCGAAGACTTTCACGAGGCTGCAGCCTGCGTCGAAGACTTTCACGAGGCTGCAGCCTGCGTCGAAGACTTTCACGAGGCTGCAGCCTGCGTCGAAGACTTTCACGAGGCTGCAGCCTGCGTCGAAGACTTTCACGAGGCTGCAGCCTGCGTCGAAGACTTTCACGAGGCTGCAGCCTGCGTCGAAGACTTTCACGAGGCTGCAGCCTGCGTCGAAGACTTTCACGAGGCTGCAGCCTGCGTCGAAGACTTTCACGAGGCTGCAGCCTGCGTCGAAGACTTTCACGAGGCTGCAGCCTGCGTCGAAGACTTTCACGAGGCTGCAGCCTGCGTCGAAGACTTTCACGAGGCTGCAGCCTGCGTCGAAGACTTTCACGAGGCTGCAGCCTGCGTCGAAGACTTTCACGAGGCTGCAGCCTGCGTCGAAGACTTTCACGAGGCTGCAGCCTGCGTCGAAGACTTTCACGAGGCTGCAGCCTGCGTCGAAGACTTTCACGAGGCTGCAGCCTGCGTCGAAGACTTTCACGAGGCTGCAGCCTGCGTCGAAGACTTTCACGAGGCTGCAGCCTGCGTCGAAGACTTTCACGAGGCTGCAGCCTGCGTCGAAGACTTTCACGAGGCTGCAGCCTGCGTCGAAGACTTTCACGAGGCTGCAGCCTGCGTCGAAGACTTTCACGAGGCTGCAGCCTGCGTCGAAGACTTTCACGAGGCTGCAGCCTGCGTCGAAGACTTTCACGAGGCTGCAGCCTGCGTCGAAGACTTTCACGAGGCTGCAGCCTGCGTCGAAGACTTTCACGAGGCTGCAGCCTGCGTCGAAGACTTTCACGAGGCTGCAGCCTGCGTCGAAGACTTTCACGAGGCTGCAGCCTGCGTCGAAGACTTTCACGAGGCTGCAGCCTGCGTCGAAGACTTTCACGAGGCTGCAGCCTGCGTCGAAGACTTTCACGAGGCTGCAGCCTGCGTCGAAGACTTTCACGAGGCTGCAGCCTGCGTCGAAGACTTTCACGAGGCTGCAGCCTGCGTCGAAGACTTTCACGAGGCTGCAGCCTGCGTCGAAGACTTTCACGAGGCTGCAGCCTGCGTCGAAGACTTTCACGAGGCTGCAGCCTGCGTCGAAGACTTTCACGAGGCTGCAGCCTGCGTCGAAGACTTTCACGAGGCTGCAGCCTGCGTCGAAGACTTTCACGAGGCTGCAGCCTGCGTCGAAGACTTTCACGAGGCTGCAGCCTGCGTCGAAGACTTTCACGAGGCTGCAGCCTGCGTCGAAGACTTTCACGAGGCTGCAGCCTGCGTCGAAGACTTTCACGAGGCTGCAGCCTGCGTCGAAGACTTTCACGAGGCTGCAGCCTGCGTCGAAGACTTTCACGAGGCTGCAGCCTGCGTCGAAGACTTTCACGAGGCTGCAGCCTGCGTCGAAGACTTTCACGAGGCTGCAGCCTGCGTCGAAGACTTTCACGAGGCTGCAGCCTGCGTCGAAGACTTTCACGAGGCTGCAGCCTGCGTCGAAGACTTTCACGAGGCTGCAGCCTGCGTCGAAGACTTTCACGAGGCTGCAGCCTGCGTCGAAGACTTTCACGAGGCTGCAGCCTGCGTCGAAGACTTTCACGAGGCTGCAGCCTGCGTCGAAGACTTTCACGAGGCTGCAGCCTGCGTCGAAGACTTTCACGAGGCTGCAGCCTGCGTCGAAGACTTTCACGAGGCTGCAGCCTGCGTCGAAGACTTTCACGAGGCTGCAGCCTGCGTCGAAGACTTTCACGAGGCTGCAGCCTGCGTCGAAGACTTTCACGAGGCTGCAGCCTGCGTCGAAGACTTTCACGAGGCTGCAGCCTGCGTCGAAGACTTTCACGAGGCTATAGTCTGTGAAGGATTAAAGAATCTATAAGCACGAGGGTTTAAGAACTATTAAACGGAGAAAACAATCCCTGCTTCACGATTCAACACTGAATCATCTACGTAGGTAAAATTTTCTTGACTAACTTTACTAGTTTGTCAAATCCTGGAGTAGGATAAGAAAGCTGGTAAAGTGATGAGAGGGGTTGACAGTGGCCTGCACCTTACAATAGATTACATACTTATCCTGCCTCTGGCAGGTATGTGATTATCAGAAGGTACCATGCCGTTCTGAGGAAGAATAGACACCTATAAGCATTTCTGAAGCCAATTCTTGCAGTCATCCCCTAAGGGTCAGCATTATCCCATGAGCCACGCGTCGGGTGACATCCCAAAGAACCGTTTGCTTCAGTAATTATTTCCCCTCCTGCGTGCTTCCTTGCCGTGGTGAGGGGGCTCACGTACACCTCCCTGGGACCGGTGTGGGTTGCCTTTGCCCCCCCCCCCTCTCCTGTCCCCCTTTTAGGGTGGTGTACGTGCTGAAGGGCAGCACGTAGGGGCCTTGTGAGCCGTCGGACTGCCGCTGGAGAGGTCGCCCGTGAGGGGCCGCCCTGTGGTTGGGTGTCCAGGCTGGGGCAATTGGGGGACTGGGGTCTTAGCATCAGTGTGGGAGAATGGACGATGTAGTAGGACTCCCCTGTTGAAAAGGGGGAGCACCGCTGGGGACGACGCGCCCTTCCTGCACGGGCCTGCGCTCGGCCTCCCTGGCTGCCCTGGTAGGTGGTATCCCTTGGTTCCAGGTCCCAAACTTTTTATATCGTTTGCTGCATGGATGACGACACGACTTCTCTCACCCAGGCTCATGGGGTGGGCGACCAGGCCCGAGTCTGACTGTCCTGGAAGACCGGAACCTGTAGCCCCCACTACAGAGCCCGGTTTAGGCCCAGACTGGATTCTTCCTCCCTGCTCCCCTCCCTCTTCTGTGGTTGGGTCGAGCCCCAAGCCTGCTGTGGTGACCGCCTCGTCCCCTTGCACGGCTCCACCTCTTATTTTGATTACTGAGCCTTTTGACCCGTCTATCACTGAAGGTTCTCATCGCCGTCCCCGCCACGGCCGATCTCGTATGCTTCCTTCCCATACTGATTCGTACCATGCTTTGTTTGGTCCTGCTACGTGGACTAAGTACTTTGACCTCCATCCTTTAGATTTAACTCCTGACGGTTTTTCCCTTCATAGGCATCTTGTGGATTCCGTGGATGCCTCTGTTACCTTCAACCCCACTCGTCTTGGTACCCGTGTCGTTGTTGCTGCTGCTCCTCGGGATGCAGCTTCCCGCTTGGCTGCCTTATCCTGCCTTGGCGAGACCCCTGTTCGGGTCTCTAAGAACGCTCAGTTGAATGCCAGTGTGCGCACTGTTCTCCTCCCGCACCATGTTGCGACCGGCGTTAGGAATCTGAAAGACTGCCACGAGGATAAAGCATATCCCCAAGGCCCAGGGTCATTCTCCCCTCCAGGTGGATACGTTTACTCGTTCCCCTCGTGGTCATCGCCGTCTGCCCCTTCGGGTTGTGAAGATCACCTTTGATGGTAGGACCCTTCCGCCCTCTGTCATTCTTGCTGGTGCCAGGTGCTCTGTCCAGGAGTACATTCCTTCTCCTCGGCTCTACAACAAGTGCTGGAGGTTTGGGCATGGTGCCCTCAAATGTTCTAGTCCTGTTTCTCTCTGTCCCCTGTGTGGAGACGAGGGGCACTAAGTCGGAGTGCACTTCTCTCGAGGCCCGCTGCCTCAATTGCGGTGAGGCCCACCCTTCCTTCTCCCGCACGTGTACATGTTACAAACTTGAGGCGGCTGTCCTCAACTAGAAGCACCGGGACCGTTTGTCATTTCCAGAGGCTCGGCGCCAAGTTCATCGTCTCCCCTCTTTCGCTGGCGTCTCTTTTGCTCGTGTGGTTTGCTCTTCCTCTCCTCGTCCTTCCCACCTTCCTCAGTCTCACAACCATTTCCATGCCTTAGACCCGGATATGCCCCCCACCACCTCCCGTTTCCCTCCGTTCTGTCCTAGAGGGTCCCCCTCCTGGTTCTCTGTCTAGGGTATCCCTTCTTTCTACCAGTCTGTCATGTCTCTTGTGTTTTCTTTCTCCTCTCCCTCTGGTCCTCCTTCCCGTCATTCTCCTCCATCTCTTGGCTCTCCACGCCACCTGATTGTGCAGGCCGATGTCCATTGCTCTCCTGGTGGTCGTGTTGTTCACTCGCGCACTTCTCCTACCGAGACGCTGGAGTCTGTTGCCCAGTACATTGCTGCTCGGACACCTGTCTCCGAGTCAGAAGCGGAAACCTAGCTCCTCTCCTTCCTCCTCCCCAGTAGGTAAGAAGGTTTCGCTTTCTTCTTCACCCCCTATTTCTGATTCTATCGTTCCTTCCCCTCCCGCTTCAGTGGTGGAGCCCCCTGTTCCTACTGTGTGGGGTTTCTTTAGCCCCCGGTTCAGTCTCTGTTACTGCCCTTGCTGAGGTGCTCTCCCCTCTTTCTGCCCCTCCTCCTCTTCCTTCTCCTCCAGACCCTGCTCGTCCACCTCTGGTCTGTCCTGCTTCTTTCCCTCCTCCTCTACTCAGTTTACACATGCCCCCTAACCCTGACTTTGCTGACCCTGATCCTGACCCTGTGCTTCTTTAACGTGCTGTATTCCCTTTTCACCTTTGTTTCTTCTTTGATCTGTTGCCATCTTCTCTCTCTTTTTGCCGTTTTCTATTCTTCAGTGGAACATCCATGGATTTTACGCCAATTTCCTTGACCTCCAACTTCTCATTTCACAGTTTTCGCCCCTTTGTGTGTGTGTCCAGGAGCCGATGCTTGGTGCTCGTCCTGGTAGCTTCCATGGCTATTCTTTTCTCCCCCCCCCACTCCCCCAGCTGTTGCTGGAGCCCATAACACTCTTAATTCGGTCAGATGTTCCCTTTGTTCCCTTACTTTTTACTCGCCTCTTCACTGTTCTACTGCCCGTGTCTTTGTGTGTAAATGGCACACGGTTTGTTCCATTTATCTCCCCCCCCCCCACTTTCTCGATCTTAACCACCACCTAGACGCCTTGCCAGAGCCTGTGATCGTGCTGGGCGATTTCAGTTGTCATGCCCTTTGGGGTGATGTGCTGACAAACACCCGGGGTCGCCTCCTCGAACCTTTCATCCTCTCCTCTTCCCTGTCCCTTCTTAATTATGGTGAGCCCACTCATTTGAAAACTCTGACTCTCCCTTTTCTGTCTATCTTTCTCTGTGCTCGTCATCAATTTCCTTAGATTTCGGGTGGCTGGTCATTGATGACCTCCATGGCAGTGACCATTTTCCTATCCGTATTACTTTTCTCTCTTTTCACCCTCTTCTCTCCTTCCCTAGAGAGAGAAGACCGTTGCCGAGTTTGCCGAGGCTGACTGGTGCCTCTTTACTCTATGTGCTATTTCCGACACTCTCCGTTCTGCCTCTCCCTCGTGCCGCCCTCTTTCATGACACTTTTGGACGCTGCCCTCCGCTCTATTCCTCGCTCTTCCTCTCGGGAAACGCGAAAGTGCATTCCCTGGTGGAATGTGGACTGTGCTCGGGCTGTCCGCTGTAAGCGTGCAGCCTGGAAGAGAGACCGCCGTAGGCAGTCGAGTCTTTTCTTTTGTTTCGGAGAGCAAGTGCGGTGGCCCGTAGGACCATCCGTTGGGCCACACGTGCTTGCTGGATGTCTTATGTCTCCACCGTTACGTCCGAAACTCCTTTACCGCTTGTCTGGAAGTGTATCCGCAAGATTGCGGGTAAGTTCGTTCCCGATGCCTCACCGGTCCTTCGCCTCCGTGATGCTCTTGTGGCGGACCCGTTACAGGTTGCGGCGGAACTGGGTTCCCACTTTTCATCTGCTCTGGTTCTCATCTTCCCCAATCCTTCCTTCGTAAGCCTATTCATGAATCTCTTCCTTTAAATTTCTGTACTCATCTTCGCCTTCCCTATAATGATCCCTCTCTCTCTCTCTCTCTCTCTCTCTCTCTCTCTCTCTCTGAGCTTCAGTCTGCCCTAGCCCTCTCTGGTTCAAAGGCGGCGGGCTCCGATGGCATTCATTATGAAATGCGTCGCCATCTCCCTCCGTGCACGTCTCAGTATTTACGGAGTCTGTACAATCGGGTCTGGGAGTCGTCGTCAGTCCCCGAAGACTGGCTCGATGCTATTATCCTTGTTCAGAAACCAGGGTCTCTCGGGTCATCCCCCAAGGACTTCCGCCCTATTGCTCTCACGAGTTGTGTCTTCAAGCTCTTTGAACGTATGGTTAACGTTCGTTTGATGTAGTTCTTAGAACACCATCACCACCACTTTCCTTCTCGATTTGGTTTTCGCAAGTGCCGCAACACAACGGATGTCCTGGTGAACTTGGAGGTCTATATTCGTACTGCTTTTGCTGCAAAGACCTCCGTTGTTGCAGTTCTTTTGGACCTGGAAAAGGCTTACAACTACCTGGCGGCATCATATTCTGTCTCTGCTTCATTCTTTTGGCCTTCGTGGTCATCTCCCTCTCTTCCTCCAGAGTTTCCTCTCTCGTCGTTCCTTTCATGTGCGGCTTGGTACCACTCACTCTGCCCCTTTTCGGCAGTATGAGGGTGTATCCCAGGGTAGTGTTCTGAGAACAACCCGTTCTCGCACTTTCGTATAGTCAATATTGACTTATTAAATGCGTGCATGTGTGACATACTAATTTATTGTGAATATTTTAGTTTACCTTGAAAAGCTTCATAGAAAACACCGACCTTACCTAACCACCTTAGTATGTTAAGATATGCATCTTATGGCTTCTTAATTACAATTATTACTTAACCTATTATAGGTATAGGTTAAGTAGTAATTGTAATTACGAAGCAATAAGATGCTTATCTTAACATACTAAGGTGGTTAGGTAAGGTCGGTGTTTTCTATGAAGCTTTTCAAGGTAAACTAAAATATTCACAATAAATTAGTATGTCACATATGCACGTATTTAATAAGTCAATATTGACTATACGAAAGTGCGAGAACGGGTTGCTGAGAACTACTATTTTCTAGTTGCCCTCAACGGTCTTCTTTCCTCTCTTCTTTCTGGCGTCTTCTCCGCTCTCTATGTTGACGATCTTACCCTTTTGTTGTCAGGGGTAATGATTTGCCTCTGATTCAACGGCGGCTTCAACTTGCGATTGATGCCGTGTCGTCTTGGGCCACTAATCATGGCTTCAAGTTCTCTGCGTCTAAGACTTGTGACTTGTGCTTTGACTTACTCGAAAGCATGTCGTTCTTTGTCCCTCTTTGTCGCTTTATGTTCATCCCCTTGTGTACAGGGATTCCGCTAAGTTTTTGGAGTTAATCTTTGACACTCATTTGTCTTGGTCAGCCCATATCTCTTACCCCCAAGTTGAATGATCTAAGGCCCTTAACCTAATTAAGGTTTTGTCCCATGCTTCTTGGGGAGCAGATAGGCACACGCTCCTCTATTTGCACTCTTCTCTCGTCCTGTCTAAACTATTATGGTTGCCCTGCATACTCTTCTCCTCCTACTCTTTGCAATCTTTATGCTTTGCACCATACTGGGTTGCGTCTCGGCTCTGGTGCCTTTCATTCGACTCCCGCCCTCAGTTTGTATGTTGACACTGGCTTCCTCTCTCTCTCTCCAGGACCGCCGTGATCACTAATGTCTTCGCTATCTTGCGCAGTCCTTACAACATCCTTTCTCTCGCTTCTGTCGTACTTTAACTTTTACCCCGCTTGTGGTTCCCATTCCTCTTCATCGCCTCCCTCTTTCTGTCTGGTTGTCCCGATTACAGGATTCTCTTTATGTTCATATTTCTAATGTTTCTCCTCTTATTGTTCCTTCCTCGTCTCCATGGAGAGTTCCCCTTCCAAAGTTTTGTACGTCCTTGACTTACATCATTAAAGCTTTTACCCCTCCTACGGTTCTGAAACGCCTTTTCTTTGAGCACTTTTCTTCACATTCCTACTATTTCCGTCTTCACCGATGGGTTTAAGTCTGCGGACGGTGTGGGCTACTCTGTTTTTCCTGACCACACTTATATGTGTCGCCTCCCTTTGAAGGATAGCATCTTCACAGCAGAACTTTATGCTATTCTTTATGCTCTCCGTCTCTTGCTTTCTCATTGTCATTCGTCCTTTGTGGTTGTAGTTGACTCTCATAGTGCCTTCATGGCTCTAGGGTCTATTAATCCTGTCCATCCGGTGGTCATCGAGATTTAACATAGGCTGTTTCTTAATTCTAACAAATTTAAAATCAGAGTTTTGCTGGGTTCCAGCCATATTGGTGTTTCTTTAAATGAGCATGCGGATGCTGCCGCTAGGGAAGCTATCCGTTCTTGTCCCATCTCCTGTAAAGGTATTCCTTATTCTGACTTATCCTGTTATTCATTCCTCCATCCTTGCCCGTTGGCAGGGTTGTTGGTCCTCTGTAGTTAGTAACAAGCTGCATACTTTCAAACGTAATGTCCTCCAGTGGCCTTCCTCCTACCACTGTAACCGGTGGGGGGAAACTGCTTTGGCAAGGTTGCGGATTGGCCCTACTCGCTTAACCCACGGTCACTTAATGGAGCGCCGCCCTGCTCCTTATTGCCCAAATTGCGTTGTCCCTCTTACAGTCGTGCATATCCTTGTTGAATGTCCTGACTTCCAGGACGAGCGTGTGTCTTGCTTTCCAACCGTCCCTCGAAGTCACTTGTCCCTCTATAGTATTCTTGGTGACTGATACTTTTGATATCGTTCGCCTTATGCGCTTCTGTTCTCGTCTTGGCATTCTTGGTGATAGATAGCGCCCTCCGATTATTTCGCACTTTGGTGGTGCTACATAAGAACATAAGAACAAAGGTAACTGCAGAAGGCCTATTGGCCCATACGAGGCAGCTCCTATTCTATAACCACCCAATCCCACTCATATACTTGTCCAACCCGTGCTTGAAACAATCGAGGGACCCCACCTCCACAATGTTACGCGGCAATTGGTTCCACAAATCAACAACCCTGTTACTGAACCAGTATTTACCCAAGTCTTTCCTAAATCTAAACTTATCCAATTTATATCCATTGTTTCGTGTTCTGTCCTGTGTTGATACTTTTAATACCCTATTAATATCCCCCCGGTTATGTCCATTCATCCACTTGTAAACCTCTAACATGTCACCCCTAACTCTTCGCCTTTCCAGTGAATGCAACTTAAGCTTTGTTAATCTTTCTTCATATGAAAGATTTCTAATTTGGGGAATTAACTTAGTCATCCTACGCTGGACACGTTCAAGTGAATTTATATCCATTCTATAATATGGCGACCAAAACTGAACTGCATAATCTAAATGGGGCCTAACTAGAGCAAGATATAGCTTGAGAACCACACCAGGTGTCTTGTTACTAACGCTGCGATTAATAAATCCAAGTGTCCGATTTGCCTTATTACGAACATTTATGCATTGATCCTTTTGTTTTAAATTCTTACTAATCATAACTCCCAGATCCCTTTCGCAATCCGACTTCGCAATCACAACACCATCTAGCTCGTATCTTGTAACTCTATCATCATTACCTAACCTCAGAACTTTACATTTATCAGCATTAAACTGCATCTGCCAATCCTTTGACCATTTCAAAACCCTATCTAGATCAACTTGAAGTGATAGTGAGTCCTCCTCCGAATTAATTTCCCTACCGATTTTCGTATCATCGGCAAATTTGCAAATGTTGCTACTCAAACCTGAATCTAAATCACAATTGGCCTTCCCGGTTTCGTGCCTTTCTTTGATATTTACCTTACCTTCAGAAATTATTTGCAATTGTGTTATCAGACGCTTTACATACTTGATCTAATAAATTGAAACGACTAACTCCTGTTTTTAATTACCAATTATGTATGTTCATACGTAAATGTATCTATTTTGCTCGTCTATCAAAATCAAAATATATTTTCTACTGGAGCGTCATTGTAATTACTAATGTTGATCTTTAAATCTTCAATTTAAACAAAAGAAAATTACAACATGATTCAGTCGAGTCTTTAACCTTTTGTGACATTTTATAGATATATATAGATTATATAATTATATATATATTATATATATATATATATATATATATATATATATATATATATATATATATATATATATATATATATTATATTATATATATAATTATATAATTATATATATATATATTATATAATATATAATATATAATGTAAATATATATTATATTGGTACCAGTCTTTCTTGTAAACATATGATGTTAAAATGTAAATGTAAATGTAAAAACCGAAAATGTAAGATTAATAACCAACTCTAATTTTCTCAATATTCATGTTTTTCTTCACTGTCGGTGGTAATATCAATTCTCCAAAATTCATTTTTTAATTGACGCCTGAACGCGTTTCATAATGCTTATTACATTTTCAAAGACTTAATTTACACACAGATTCATCGAACTTACTCATTTTGGGTGAGGTGATATGGTACAAAGTTTTGGGCGAGGTGAACAAACTTATGACAAACAAGACAGAACATGGAACAATGGGTATAAATTGGATACAAGAACCGTAGAAGGCCTATTGGCCCATACTTCCTCTTGTTGCTTCCATATTGGTTTGGGGTCTTGAAGTGGGAAGAATATAGTTGTGCATTAATTGGCTGTTGATTGCTGGTGTTGACGTTTTGATGTGTAGTGCCTCGCAGATGTTGAGCCGCCTGCTATCACTGTACCTATCGATGATTATGTTAAGATTTCTCTGGTGATGGTCTGGTTGTGAGAGGAGATTATATGCTCCTTGGAGCCCTGTTGCTTATGCATTGTTAATTGCCTGGAAAGAGACGTTGTTGTCTTGCCTATATACTGAATTCTTTGGGGCTTACATCCCCAAGTGGGCATTTAAAGGCATAGATGACGGTCTCCTTTGATTTTGTCCACAAATTTGTCCACCGGCGTTCTGCTTGGTATCTGGAGTGTGTTTCATCAGTAAATTGGCCGTTTTTTGTTGGTTTTATAATAAATTGTCAATTGTATTTTCTGATTTGTGTCTATAGGGATAACGTTCCTATCAACAATATCTTTCAGGACAATTTCCTCTGTTTTATGAGCCGTCGAAAAGAAGTTCCTGTAAAATAGTTTAATAGGGGGTACAAGTGTTGTGTTGATTGACTTCAGAAGTTGCATGGCTTTTCACCTTTCTATTTATGATGTCTTAAACGAAACCGTCAGAGAAGCCGTTGACTAGGACCTGCCTTACCCTACAGAGTTCTTCATCGTCTTGCTTCCAATCTGAGCTGTGGCTGAAAGCACGGTCGACGTATGTGTTGACATCACTCCTCTTGTACCTGTCTAGGCAGTTACTCTTGGCATTGACGCACATTTCTATGTTGGTTTCTTTAGTGTAGACTGCAGTGTGGAAGCCTCCGTTTTTTTCCGTGACTTACATTCAGAAAGGGCAGCTTCCCCATTATTCTCCATCTCGTAAGTGAAGCTCAACACTGAATTACACTCAAATGCCTCCTTCGGCTGTTGCAGACATCTGGCATCAGGTTCCTGCGTAAAAATGTTGTCAACATACCTGCAGTATATGGCGGGTTTCAAGCCCATGTCAACCAAGACCCTGTGCTCGATGGTGCCCATGTAGAAGTTCGCAAACAGGACACCTAGGTGGGAACCCAGGGCGACTCCATCTACTTGCTTATACATGTGCCCATCTGGGCTCATGAAGGGTGCCGCTTAGTGCAGCCCTGGAGTAGTTTCCTCTGTGTTTTCTGGCATGTCAAGAGGAGTGCAAGCTGGGTCACGATACACTGCTATCATCCCGATTATTTCGTCCACCGGCACGTAGGTAAATAAGAACATAAGAATAAAGGTAACTGCAGAAAGCCTATTGGCCCATACGTGGCAGCTCCTATTTATAACCACCCAATCCTACTCAAACATGTCCAACCCATGCTTGAAACAATCGAGGGATCCCCCCACCACCACGTTACGCGGTAATTGGTTCCACAAAACAACCCTGTTACCGAACAGTATTTAACCAAGTCTTTAGTAAGTCAAAACTTATCCAATTTATACCCATTGTTTCGTGTTCTGTCTTGTGTTGATACTTTTAATACCCTATTAATATTCCCTTTGTTAAGTCCATTCATCCGCTTGTAAACCTCTATCATGTCACCCCTAACTCTTCGCCTTTCCAGTGAATGCAACTTAAGCTTTGTTAATCTTTCTTCATATGAAAGATTTCTAATTTGGGGAATTAACTTAGTCATCCTATGTTGGACACGTTCAAGTGAATTTATATCCATTCTATAATACGGCGACCAAAACTGAACTGCATAATCTAAATGGGGCCTAACCAGAGCAAGATATAGCTGAAGAACCACACCAGGTGTCTTGTTACTAACGCTTCAACGCTAAATCCCAGTGTCCTATTTGCCTTATTACGAACATTCATGCAGTGATCCTTTTGTTTTAAATTCTTACTAATCATAACTCCCAGATCCCTTTCGCAATATGACTTCGAAATCTCAACACCATCTAGCTCGTATCTTTTAACTATCGTCATTACCTAGCCTCAGAACTTTACATTTATCAGCATTAAACTGCATCTGCCAATCTTTTGACCATATCAAAACCCTATTTAGATCAACTTGAAGTGATAGTGAGTCGTCTTCCGTGTTAATTTCCCTACCGATTTTTGTATCATCTGCAAATTTGCAGATGTTGCTATTCAAACCCGAATCTAAATCATTTATATATATAATAAACAGAGGTCCCAGGACAGAGCCTTGAGGCACTCCACTAACAACATTATCCCACTCTGACTTAACCCCATTTATACTGTTTCCTTTGGAATAGCCATGCCCTATCCAACTTTATATAGCAATACCATGAGCCTCTTTTTTTTTTAATCAGTCTTTCAAGTGGCACTGTATCAAAAGCTTTGCTAAAGTCAAGGTACACAACATCACAATCCTTACCACTATCAACTGCCTCAACTATGCTGGAATAAAAAGATAAATTTGTTAAACATGAACGGTCTTGAAGAACCTTATAGGTAAAAAGAGAGCTTGGTACAAAAGGATTAAAAATGGGGAGGTCACTTTAGAACAGGAATTCGTACAACTAGTTAGAAATGTTAAAAAAGAGATAAGGAAAGCAAAAAGAAACTATGAAGTTCGCATAGCAGGGCAAGCAAAGACAAATCCTAAAGGGTTTTTTCAGTTATATCGTACTAAGACTAGGGAAAGGATAGGTCCATTAAAAACTGAGACAGGTCAAATAACAGATAGTGATGAAGAGATGAGTAGTATTTTTAATAAATATTTTGTATCTGTATTTACTAAAGAGGAACTTAACAATATGCCTTCAGCCGAACAAGTCTATGTGGGTGGGGACGAGGACAGGTTGACGAGTTTAACAGTTACCAGGGAGGATGTTCTTAAACAAATAGTAAAACTCAAACCAAACAAATCCCCAGGGCCGGATGAAGTGTTTGCCAGGGTGCTTAAAGAATGCAAAGAGGAGCTTTGTGACCCACTGTCAACCATATTTAATAAATCAATAGAGTCAGGCAGAGTGCCAGAGTTTTGGAAAGTTGCTAATGTGATACCAGTTTTTAAGAAAGGAGATAGATCACTTGCGTCTAACTATCGACCAATTAGCCTAACGTCTATTGTGGGAAAGTTACTCGAATCCATAATAGCAAATAAAATTCGTCTTCATCTTGAAAAACATAAATTAATAATTGAGTCGCAACATGGTTTTATAAATGGCCGTTCATGTTTAACAAATTTGTTATCTTTTTATTCTAGCATTGTTGAGGCAGTTGATAGTGGTAAGGATTGCGATGTTGTATACCTTGACTTTAGCAAAGCTTTTGATACAGTGCCACATGAAAGACTGATTAAAAAGATAGAGTCTCATGGTATTGGGGGTGCTATATTAAGCTGGATTAGGGCATGGCTATACCAAAGGAAACAGAGAGTTAGTATAAATGGAATCAAGTCAGAGTGGGAAAATGTTGTAAGTGGAGTGCCTCAAGGCTCTGTCCTGGGACCTCTGTTGTTTATAATATATATAAATGATTTAGATTCAGGTTTGAGTAGCAACATTTGCAAATTTGCCGATGATACGAAAATCGGTAGGGAAATTAATTCGGAGGAGGACTCACTATCACTTCAAGTTGATCTAGATAGGGTTTTGAAATGGTCAAAGGATTGGCAGATGCAGTTTAATGCTGATAAATGTAAAGTTCTGAGGTTAGGTAATGATGATAGAGTTACAAGATACGAGCTAGATGGTGTTGTGATTGCGAAGTCGGATTGCGAAAGGGATCTGGGAGTTATGATTAGTAAGAATTTAAAACAAAAGGATCAATGCATAAATGTTCGTAATAAGGCAAATCGGACACTTGGATTTATTAATCGCAGCGTTAGTAACAAGACACCTGGTGTGGTTCTCAAGCTATATCTTGCTCTAGTTAGGCCCCATTTAGATTATGCAGTTCAGTTTTGGTCGCCATATTATAGAATGGATATAAATTCACTTGAACGTGTCCAGCGTAGGATGACTAAGTTAATTCCCCAAATTAGAAATCTTTCATATGAAGAAAGATTAACAAAGCTTAAGTTGCATTCACTGGAAAGGCGAAGAGTTAGGGGTGACATGATAGAGGTTTACAAGTGGATGAATGGACATAACCGGGGGGATATTAATAGGGTATTAAAAGTATCAACACAGGACAGAACACGAAACAATGGGTATAAATTGGATAAGTTTAGATTTAGGAAAGACTTGGGTAAATACTGGTTCAGTAACAGGGTTGTTGATTTGTGGAACCAATTGCCGCGTAACATTGTGGAGGTGGGGTCCCTCGATTGTTTCAAGCACGGGTTGGACAAGTATATGAGTGGGATTGGGTGGTTATAGAATAGGAGCTGCCTCGTATGGGCCAATAGGCCTTCTGCAGTTACCTTTGTTCTTATGTTCTTCTTATGTTCTTATGTCTCATGGGAAACATGAAGAGGGAATCAAAACAGAGCCACACACAGAAACTATTTGGATTGAATTAAACGAAAAAGCTAATAATATTATAATAGGAGTAATATATAGGCCACCAAATTTAGACAGAATGGAAGCAAAGCATCTATGGGATGAAATATCTAGAGCATCTAGATCTAACAGTATTTATGTCATGGGTGACTTTAATTTTAGCTGAATAAACTGGTTGAACAAAACAGGGAATAGTGAAGCAGAAGATTTTCTAGAATTAATTGACGATTGCTTTCTTACGCAACACATTAAGGAACCAACACGGGAAAATAATATTTTAGATTTAGTGTTAACTAACAGGGAAACGCAAATTAATGACATCGAAATAGGGAGTGAGCTAGGGAGCAGTGATCACAAAGAAATCAGATTTAGCATAGAATGGAATAGACCAGTAGGAGAAAATTCTGTTAAAGTGCCAGATTTTCGAAAAGCTGATTTTAATAGCCTAAGAAATTTTTTGGGTCAAATTGATTGGAAAGGCTTGGGTATGGGGTGTGGGCCGGTCTTGGAGCGAGACATGAACCCAGCGATAGGTGACTTAAATGGGGATTTCGATGTGGATTCAATATATAACTTATTTAAGAATATTCTAAACAAAGCACAGGAACGTAGTATACCATACAAATTGAATAGATCGTATACTAATGACCCAAAGTGGATAACAAAGAATTTGAAGAACCTTATAGGTAAAAAGAGAGCTTGGTACAAAAGGATTAAAAATGGGGAGATCACTTTAGAACAGGAATTCGTACAACTGGTTAGAAATGTTAAAAAAGAGATAAGGAAAGCAAAAAGAAACTATGAAGTTCGCATAGCAGGGCAAGCAAAGACAAATCCTAAAGGGTTTTTTCAGTTATATCGTACTAAGACTAGGGAAAGGATAGGTCCATTAAAAACTGAGACAGGTCAAATAACAGATAGTGATGAAGAGATGAGTAGTATTTTTAATAAATATTTTGTATCTGTATTTACTAAAGAGGAACTTAACAATATGCCTTCAGCCGAACAAGTCTATGTGGGTAGGGACGAGGACAGGTTGACGAGTTTAGCAGTACCAGGGAGGATGTTCTTAAACAAATAGTAAAACTCAAACCAAACAAATCCCCAGGGCCGGATGAAGTGTTTGCTAGGGTGCTTAAAGAATGCAAAGAGGAGCTTTGTGACCCACTGTCAACCATATTTAATAAATCAATAGAGTCAGGCAGAGTGCCAGAGTTTTGGGAAGTTGCTAATGTGATACCAGTTTTTAAGAAAGGAGATAGATCACTTGCGTCTAACTATCGACCAATTAGCCTAACGTCTATTGTGGGAAAGTTACTCGAATCTATAATAGCAAATAAAATTCGTCTTCATCTTGAAAAACATAAATTAATAATTGAGTCGCAACATGGTTTTATAAATGGCCGTTCATGTTTAACAAATTTGTTATCTTTTTATTCTAGCATTGTTGAGGCAGTTGATAGTGGTAAGGATTGCGATGTTGTATACCTTGACTTTAGCAAAGCTTTTGATACAGTGCCACATGAAAGACTGATTAAAAAAATAGAGTCTCATGGTATTGGGGGTGCTATATTAAGCTGGATTAGGGCATGGCTATACCAAAGGAAACAGAGAGTTAGTATAAATGGAATCAAGTCAGAGTGGGAAAATGTTGTAAGTGGAGTGCCTCAAGGCTCTGTCCTGGGACCTCTATTGTTTATAATATATATAAATGATTTAGATTCAGGTTTGAGTAGCAACATTTGCAAATTTGCCGATGATACGAAAATCGGTAGGGAAATTAATTCGGAGGAGGACTCACTATCACTTCAAGTTGATCTAGATAGGGTTTTGAAATGGTCAAAGGATTGGCAGATGCAGTTTAATGCTGATAAATGTAAAGTTCTGAGGTTAGGTAATGATGATAGAGTTACAAGATACGAGCTAGATGGTGTTGTGATTGCGAAGTCTGATTGCAAAAGGGATCTGGGAGTTATGATTAGTAAGAATTTAAAACAAAAGGATCAATGCATAAATGTTCGTAATAAGGCAAATCGGACACTTGGATTTATTAATCGCAGCGTTAGTAACAAGACACCTGGTGTGGTTCTCAAGCTATATCTTAAGAACATAAGAACATAACATAAGAACAAAGGTAACTGCAGAAGGCCTATTGGCCCATACGAGGCAGCTCCTATTCTATAACCACCCAATCCCACTCATATACTTGTCCAACCCGTGCTTGAAACAATCGAGGGACCCCACCTCCACAATGTTACGCGGCAATTGGTTCCACAAATCAACAACCCTGTTACTGAACCAGTATTTACCCAAGTCTTTCCTAAATCTAAACTTATCCAATTTATATCCATTGTTTCGTGTTCTGTCCTGTGTTGATACTTTTAATACCCTATTAATATCCCCCCGGTTATGTCCATTCATCCACTTGTAAACCTCTATCATGTCACCCCTAACTCTTCGCCTTTCCAGTGAATGCAACTTAAGCTTTGTTAATCTTTCTTCATATGAAAGATTTCTAATTTGGGGAATTAACTTAGTCATCCTAC
The DNA here is from genome assembly GCF_040958095.1 of Procambarus clarkii. Taxonomy (NCBI): domain Eukaryota; kingdom Metazoa; phylum Arthropoda; class Malacostraca; order Decapoda; family Cambaridae; genus Procambarus; species Procambarus clarkii. The sequence continues at coordinate 36,464,037 of NC_091197.1, read as the reverse complement.
GCTGGACACGTTCAAGTGAATTTATATCCATTCTATAATATGGCGACCAAAACTGAACTGCATAATCTAAATGGGGCCTAACTAGAGCAAGATATAGCTTGAGAACCACACCAGGTGTCTTGTTACTAACGCTGCGATTAATAAATCCAAGTGTCCGATTTGCCTTATTACGAACATTTATGCATTGATCCTTTTGTTTTAAATTCTTACTAATCATAACTCCCAGATCCCTTTCGCAATCCGACTTCGCAATCACAACACCATCTAGCTCGTATCTTGTAACTCTATCATCATTACCTAACCTCAGAACTTTACATTTATCAGCATTAAACTGCATCTGCCAATCCTTTGACCATTTCAAAACCCTATCTAGATCAACTTGAAGTGATAGTGAGTCCTCCTCCGAATTAATTTCCCTACCGATTTTCGTATCATCGGCAAATTTGCAAATGTTGCTACTCAAACCTGAATCTAAATCATTTATATATATTATAAACAACAGAGGTCCCAGGACAGAGCCTTGAGGCACTCCACTTACAACATTTTCCCACTCTGACTTGATTCCATTTATACTAACTCTGTTTCCTTTGGTATAGCCATGCCCTAATCCAGCTTAATATAGCACCCCCAATACCATGAGACTATTTTTTTAATCAGTCTTTCATGTGGCACTGTATCAAAAGCTTTGCTAAAGTCAAGGTATACAACATCGCAATCCTTACCACTATCAACTGCCTCAACAATGCTAGAATAAAAAGATAACAAATTTGTTAAACATGAACGGCCATTTATAAAACCATGTTGCGACTCAATTATTAATTTATGTTTTTCATAAATATAATAATAAACAATGGATATAAATTGGATAAGTTTAGATTTAGGAAAGACTTGGGTAAATACTGGTTCAGTAACAGGGTTGTTGATTTGTGGAACCAATTGCCGCGTAACATTGTGGAGGTGGGGTCCCTCGATTGTTTCAAGCACGGGTTGGACAAGAATATGAGTGGGATTGGGTGGTTATAGAATAGGAGCTGCCTCGTATGGGCCAATAGGCCTTCTGCAGTTACCTTTGTTCTTATGTTCTTATGTTCATTACCAGTATCGAGCTGATACTGGAGATCTATGGAGGTGCGACTGCACCCTGCGTGACGGGAGATGTCTCCCTTGTGAGCACAGTTGTTATAGATTCAGCTACTCGGAACAAGTTCCAAGAACACGGGCTATGGTGAGCCCGTAACTTACCTGGCACAGGAGCAGGGCAAGAAGCGCGGGCTATGGTTAGCCTCGTGGACGGGAGATGTCTCCCGTTGAGCTAAGTTATTATTCGATGATGAAGATTAAGCCACCCAAAAGGTGGCACGGGCATGAATAGCCCGTAAGTGGTGGCCCTTTTTAAGCCATTACCAGTATCAAGAGCTGATACTGGAGATCTGTGGAGGTGCGAATGCACCCTGCATGACGGGAGATGTCTCTCTTATGAATGTGTTAAGATGAAGATGAAGCAACCCAAAAGGTGGCACGGGCATAAATAGCCCGTAAGTGGTGGCCATTTTAAGCCATTACCAGTATCAGGAGCTGATACTGGAGATCTGTGGAGGTGCGAATGCACCCTGCATGACTGTCTCCCTTGTGAATGTGTTAAGATGAAGATGAAGCTACCCAAAAGGTGGCACAGGCATGAATAGCTCGTAAGTGGTGGCCCTTTTGAGCCATCACCAGTATCAATAGATGATACTGGAGATCTGTGGAGGTGCGACTGCACCCAGCGTGACGGGAGATGTCTCCCGGACCAAATGGTGACCAGATGGTGATAGCTGATGTCAGTTATTATTCACCACTCTGCTGCTTATATGCTCGGGCAACACCTCACAGTCCAAAGGTTGACAGGAATAGTATGTGGAAATTAGGAAAGGTTCGAGTTCCATAATTAGTACCAAGAAGAGCTTGGCTTCTCTCATTAGGCTAATGCGTTTGGAGCGAGTATATTATTGGGACAATCTACTCGCTACAGAACTCCCCCTCCCAGGGGAGGGAAGGAAAAATACTTTATCAAGGAACCTAGCTGGTCGGTGAATTGTACGCCCTGCTCGCGTTGTATAACCCTCAAAGTTAACTTCCTCCTCTTCGCTGATGTCATCTAACTGGGGTCGTAGTAGGGTGGGAGGTCGCACAGGATCGTCCGTCGTCGTAGGATCAGGTTGTGGTGCGGCTGGTAACTGGGGTTGTAGGGTGGGAGGTCGTACAGGATCGTCCGTTGTCGTAGGTGGCGGTGCTGCTGGTAACTGTGGTCGAAAAGTGAACGGCGTAGTCGGCAGATGTGTCTCTGGAGGGATGTCTGGGGCAGCGTCACAGTGTGCTGGTTTAAGGCGATCGATGGAGATGTTTACCCGCTGTCCTCGGCGTTCAATGGTGAAGAACTTCGGTGTTCGAGCAACCACATATAATGGTCCTTCGTAAGGTGACTGTAGAGGGCGTCGAACAGCGTCGACTCTTACAAATATGTGTTCAGTTATATGGAGCTCATGAGGCACATGTGTAGCACGAGTAGTCGGTTGGCGTGGTGGTGTAGGCCGAATGTTTGTCATGGCCGCCCGTAATGTCTGGACAAAAGTGGGGTCTGGGGATGTGATGAGTGGCGTCGGGGTTAAGCATTCGCCCGGAAGCCGCAGGCTAGATCCGTATACCAAGTCTGCTGCCGAGAATCCACTGCCCTCCTTCGTGGCCGAACGAATGCCAAGCAAGACTAATGGAAGGTGTCGATCCAATCATCAGGGCGTGCTTGAGCCCTTAGGGCAGCTTTTAGTTGTCTATGAAAGCGTTCTACCTTTCCGTTCGACTCAGGGTGGTTCGGTTATGTGTGGTGCCGAGGAATTCCGTAAGTTCTTTACATAGATATGATTCGAACTGTCGTCCTTGGTCGGCGATGAGGACAAAGTGGCTGCCAAAACGGGCGACCCATCCAGAGAGGAAAGCCTGGACCACTGACTCGGCTGAGATGTTGATTAATGGGATTGCTTCCGGCCATCTGGAGAATCGATCGATGCAGGTGAGTAGATAAGAATATCCTCTTGCCGACGGTAATGGTCCAATGTAGTCGGCATGCACCACCTCGAAATGGTCAGAAGGTAACAATAACTGTTGAAGTGGGCTCTTTGTGAGTGTTTTCGCTCGCTGGCACTGGAGACATGAGCGAGTCCATTGTTGAACACTGGCATTGATTCCTGGCCATACAACACGCTCCGTTAGTAGTTTCTGGGAAGCACGTACTCCTGGCTGTGCTAGGGAGGGAAATGCTGAGAATGTTTTCCAGTGAAACTGGACTGGAATGTAGGGCCTAAATGCTCAAGTCCGTGAGGTGTCAGATTATACTACCGCCACCTTCCATGGGAATCTCTATGAACCGGAGAGCTGTGTCAGATGTTCGTAACCGCTGCAGATCAGGGTCTTCCCGTTGGGCCTTGCTGATTACACAATAGTCCACCTGAGCTGGGTTTTTCACGACGTGGTTTATGGTGGGTCGAGACAGTGCATCGGCTATGATATTGTTAGTTCCTTTGACATGACGGATATCCGAGGTAAATTGGGAGATAAATCCCAGATGGTTGGCTACTCGAGGAGAATGACCATCACCCTTGGCCGCCAGTGCATAAGTGTGGTCTGAGAGGATGCGGAAGTTCCGCCCCTCGAGGAGGTGCCGGAAATGTTGTATGGCTGCGTAGATGGCGAGCAGTTCCCTATCAAAAGTGCTGTACTTCTCTTCAGCGGTTGACACACGCTGAAAAGAATGCAATTGGGCGCCATTCTCCTTCAATGAGCTGTTGTAGTACAGCACCAATTGCTGTGTTTGAAGCGTCGGTAGTGAGTGGTGGGAGCGTCAGACACTGGGTATGCGAGCAAGGTGAATTCCGCCAGTTTGTGTTTTATGTCGGTGAATCCTGTCTCTGCCTGGGGGGAGTCCACTGAGCAGCAGGAGATGCGAGAGCTGTTGGTAGAGTTCGACGAGTTGTTTGGGGAGATTACATCCCAGACCACACTGGTTTGCCATGATGTGCAACTCACCGATGCTACCCTTATTGAGGGGTACCCCTATCGGGTGAACCCCAAGATGCGCGCCCTCATCCAGAAGGAGGTGGACTTCCTCCTCCTGCATGGACTCATCCACCCAAGTAGCAGCTCCTGGTGCTCGTCGTGTTTATTAGTGCCAAAACCAAGTGGTGCCTGGCAGCTGTGCACTGATTATCGTCGTCCCAACAAGGTCACTAAAGTTGATACGTATCCCTTGCCCCTTTTATACGAGTGTATTGACCAGATTGGTCATAACCTGTATATGTCAAAATTTGACTTACCCAAGGGTTGTCAAATCCCCCTCATGGCGCGTGCCAGTGAGGTCACTGCGTTTATCACCCCTGATGAGACGTTTGAGTACCTGGTTATGTCTTTCGGTCTGCATAATGCACCTGCTACCTTCCAGAGATTGATGAACTCTGTACTAACTTGTGTACATAATTGTAGGGCTTACCTGGACGATATTGTATTATACAGACCCATTTGGGAGGAGCATGTGGTAGCACTACGAAAGTTATTCAAGTCAATGAAGCGGGAAAATTTAACTATCAATGTACATAAATGTAGGTTGGCCCCCTAGGAACCATTGTGTATTTGGGTCATGATGTCAGGCAAGGAAAGGTAATCCCCTTCAAGACAAGATTCAGGCCATCGTGGACTATCCAGTCTTAACGAGTGAGGAAGAGGTACAGAGATTCATAGGTACGATTGCCTACTACTGGAGGTATTGTAAAAATTTCTCCATTGTGCTGGCACCTCTGACCAAGTTGTTGAAAAAGGGGGGTCAAGTTCAAGTAGACACAAGAGTGTCAAAAACAATTTTGAAAGTCTAAAAAAGGAACCTTGTCATCTTCCCCAGTGTTGGCCAGCCCCCAGTTTTATCTCTCGAGGTGATATCATGGCAAACACAAATATCATAGCAGGGAATGAACCGGGAAATAACCAACCACAGGTCAGAGAACTTTTGAAATTCTGACAAATTCTCGCTCAACAGATTACAGAACCAACTAGGAACGAAAATACACTAGACTTGTTATTCACAATGATGAACTAATCAGACATATTACAATCTCAGACACTACATACTCAGACCATACGCTCATTGAAGTGCGAACTAGCATAAATAACGGTAGTAGGTCTAACAGACCCAACAAGCGAGAAGGAGTATTCAATCAATTCAATTTCAACAATGAGAGGATCGACTGGGAAAAAAATGTAGACCTTGCAACCATTCAATGGGAGACGGTCTTAAGCGACAAAACTCCCACACAGGGAATAGCTCAACAGACAGCTGAAGCTTACAAGGTCTGCTTGAAGCACGTGCCTGTGAGGAGGGGCAGAAAGAGGACCACTCTAGAAAGAGAACGCAGACGACTTTACAGGAGAAGGAAAAAAATAACTGAAATGCTTCGGTAGACAACTATCACAAGCAAGGAAAATAAACCTAAGCATGGACATTGAAGAAATAGAACAAACGTGGAAGCGATCATATGAGTGAGGAAATGGAATTGGAACAGAAAGGTATACAAAAGGTAAAGAAAAATCCAAAATATTTTTTCACATACGCAAAATCAAATACCTTGACCAGTATTGTACCGTTAATTACAAATGAAGGTTCGTACACAGAGGACCACAAAGAGATTAGTGAAATTCTAAGAAGCCAGTATGAGGCTATGTTTAGCACACCAATAAACAACATGAAAGTTGATGACCCAGACAGTTTCTTTATGAATGACATTCAAGCTGCAGATAATATAACGGATATTACCACCAACTCTGAAGACTTTGAAAGAGAAATTTACAATATGCCCATGCACTCAGCTCTTGGGGCCCGACTCGTGGAATTCAATATTCATAAATAAATGTAAAGTACCAGTAGCGAGAGCACTCAGCGTAATATGGAGAAAGAGCCTGGATACAGGGGAGATACCAGCAGCACTTAAATCTGCATATATAGCTCCTTTGCACAAGGGGGGGAGTAAAGCCTTGGCAAAAAATTATAGGCCAGTTGCACTAACATCACAAATAATGAAAGTGTTTAAAAGAGTGATTAGTTATCAAATTTCTAATTTTATGGAAAACAATGAGTTGCACAACCCAGGACAACATGGATTTAGAGCGGGAAAATCCTGTCTGTCACAGTTACTCAACCACTATGACAAAATCACAAAAGCTCTAGAAGAAAAGCAAAATGCAGATGTTGTATACACAGACTTTGCAAAGGTGCTCGACAAATGTGACCATGGGGTAATATTACACAAAATGAGGTCAATGGGAATAACTGGAAAAGTAGGATGCTGGATACTCAATTTCCTGTCTAACAGAACAGTAACAGTCAATCAAATAAAATCGAGTCCAAGCGAAGTTAAAAGCTCTGTACCTCAAGGTACAGTCCTTACACCGCTACTGTTCCTTATTCTCATATCAGATATAGACAAAAATACACGTCACAGCTTCGTGTCATCCTTTGCAGATGACAAAAATCAGCATGAAAATTCCCTCTGCTGAAGACCTTCAAAAATTACAAGCAGATGTCAAGAAAGTTTTCGATTGGGCAGCAGAAAATAACATGATGTTTAACAGTGATAAATATCAGGTATGGCAAAAATGAGGATCTTAAACAATACAGGGTACAAAACACAATCGAATCTTCCCAAAGTAGAAAAACAGCATGTCAAGGATTTGGGAATAAGGATGTCCGACGATTTAACGTTTAGGGAGCATAACCAAGCAAATATTGTGTCAACCAGAAAAATGATAGGATGGATTATGAGAACTTTCAAATCCAGGGATCCCATCACAATGGTTGTACTCTTCAAGTCACTTGTGTCGTCCCGTCTCGAGTACTGCTCAGTACTCGCTTCCCCCTTCAGAGCAGGAGAGATTGCTGAAATATAAGGAATACAGAGAACATATACGGCACGCATAGACGCAATAAAGCACCTAAATTATTGGGATCGTCTCAAAGCTCTCCAAATGTACTCTCTAGAAGGAAGACGAGAGAGATATCAAATAATATACACCTGGAAAATACTGGAGGGCCAGGTCCCAAATCTACACAGTAAAATAACAACGTACTGGAGTGAACAATATGGAAGAAAATGCAAGATTGAACCAGTGAAGAGCAGAGGTGCCATAGGCACAATCAGAAAACACTGTATAAACATCAGAGGTCCGCGGTTGTTCAACCTCCTCCCAGCGACTAAGAAATATTGCCGGAACAACCGTGGACATCGAGAAAACTGGACTGTTTTCCAAGAGAAGTTCCGGATCAGTCAGGCTGCGGTGGGTATGTGGGCATGCGGGCCGCTCCGAGCAACAGCCTGGTGGACCAAACTCTCAAGTCGAACCTGGCCTCAGGCTCGGCTTGGGGAGTACAAGAAATCCCAGAACCCAATCAACCAGGTGTTTCGACCTTGGGTTCCTTAGTTGGAAACCAGAGGGCAAATTGAGCTCTAAATAATTACTTTACAATAATTCAAAAGAATTTGATCATGTGGGAAGGATATTTAATTGCAATAACATTTATATCATGCTCCTTAAAACCGGGGGTATATGCTCTATTCCCGTCGCCCTTGCCAAACGTAAGATAAATCTTGGTTCTCACAGAGCAGTCAGACTGAGCTTCTTGTTGATTAAATATAATATTGAACTAGTTCTCAGCTATTCTTATAACTATTAAAGTAACTAGTAACAAAGGCCGGTGAAGACTTGTATTGTTTGTAGCTGCACGATCAACTAGGTATCTTCCCGGCAACAACAACCTGAGAGCTCGGGGACTGGAGTCTGCTTCCTTCTTGCCTGGACTACTGTGCTGGGGTCAACACTTCTCCTGTGTGGCTCTATCTCCTCCTCTTCCTACTCTTCTCTTCCCTTACCCCATTCTGGGTTTTTTCCGCAGTTTTGTTAGGATTACTGTACCGTGTTACTAGCTAGGTGTGTGTTTTATTTACTAGTAATGTATAGTATAAGCCAGTGTTTTGGGCATCCCTAAGTGTATTGAGTTGTGACTAGGGTGCCACGTGGGGCTTAGCTACCCCAGGCTGCTTCAAGCCTTTCGAGTGCTTCTTTTCAAGTAGACTTTATCCTAACTTTTGCAAGTGTGAGCCTTGTATTCTGTCTGTGGACCAAGGTGGTTAACGTAAGATAATGTGGTAAAGTGTATTTTTATTATAGTAATGTATAAGGAAGGTTATTAATAATAGGTTAGTTTTTGAGGTGTATCCATTAATCCTGTTTAAGTGGTGTAGGCGATTGTCTAGACAACAGATCTAATCTAAAACCTTTAAACATTAACAGGAACCTATGTTACTTGGGGGCCAGGCCTATCTATCCCACTATTTGATACGTCTAGATTATAGCCATTAGCCCTTCGCAATAACACCTCATACTCCCCATAACAGACCGCAACACTATCTAGAGTTAAGGCACTTACAAAGTTAAGAAAATACAAAGATGTGTTATTCAAATCTGTGACAGTTTTGTAAAAGTTTCTTTTCCTTTCCTTTCTTTTCTTTCAGTACACTTTCTTCACTAAATTTTGTGCAAACGAATCTAGATTGAAGAAGTTGTATGTAAAAGACGAAGTTATAAGGCAAGCCTTAGTTGTAAGGCTAACCAATAGACCTATTGCTGAGGATCTGTGTTAAGTGGAGGTTGAGCAGGCAAGGTGTTGAAGCCTTCTCCCCTCTCCTACCTCATGCCACTTAAAGGCGGTGATGACATTTAACCTATGAGGTGGTCTTGTGCAGCTCTGACACACAAGTCTTGGTCGAGATGGTGGTATTAAGTGGCACACCTCTGTACTGACCTTACACACTATAATAGCTGCTGAAGTGCATCATCCAGGGCTATTGAATATGGTTAAGCTTTTGAAATGTGATTTTTTTTGCAAATTATGTAAGAGATGAAACCAGTTGCAGCAATGAATGTGCCCATTCCAAACGTCTACCCTGTGCTTCCTAGAAGGTTGCTAGAAAAGCTTCTTAGATGGTTGTAACAGAACCCACGAGCACCACACCAGAAACAAATACCCATTTGATATTCTAAGAGTACGACTTTAACTAGATATGCTCTACAAATCAAGGGACTCAGAATGTGGAATTACGTTCCCCATCATATTAAAGACTGTACCTCTCCCAACCAGTATAAGATAAAAACTAAGCACTTCCTAATTAACTCCCGGTAACCAACCTTACCCCTAAATGTCAACCCATGTCTGCTATTTTAAACAATGCTGTTTGTCGACCAAAATGTATATTTGCTATTTTTCTCCCATGTTCCCCCTTTTTTATTTATATATTTTCTCCACACAATTTATACTTTAATCTCAATTAGTATTAAGTTTTAGTCATTAGTGTTTTTCCTGTCCGAAACGCTTCGCGTAATAGTGGCTTTAGGCATTGTATGTACCAGCTCTATCTATAAATCCATTAATGTTTGTATCATCTTGTATGTAAGTACTTTACTTGAATAAACATTTGAATTTGACTGTGCTCTGGAGGGGACGAGTAGGGAGACTTCAGCAAACGTGCGTCCCTGTTGTGGTGTAGCATTCTGGAGTCCCCCTTGCCTCCCTTCATGCCCCTGCATCTTCCCCCTTCCCCGTCCTCCTGCACCACACCCGCCACCGCATCACCCAGGCTCTAGGATAACATCTAAATGGTTCAAAAACCCATAATACCACATTTAATTTTGTTATTGTGGCTCAAGTTCATCAAGAGACTGAATAAGTATGTGATATAAATGTAACCATATTGGCCATTCATGCAGTCTACGTGTTTGGATTGGCTCTTGATATGTAAACAAATCAGAGTCAAAGGGCAGTTTATAATTTTGTTTGTGGGGGGGGGGGGGGCGGGGAAGGGAGAGGATGGGAGAGAAACAAAAACAGAGCTTACCTTATTGTACTTGCGGGGGTTGAGCTCTGGCTCTTTGGTCCCGCCTATCAATTGTCAATCAACTAATGTACAGGTTCCCGAGACTACTAAGCTATCATATCTACACTTGAAGCTGTGTATGGAGTCAGCCTCCACCACATCACTGCCTAATACATTCCATTTGTCTACTACTGACACTGAATAATTTCTTTTTAACGTCTCTATGGCTCATTTGGGCGCTCAATTGCCGCCTGTGTCCCCTAGTACGTGTGCCCCTTGTGGTAAATAGTCTGTCTTTATCTACGCTATCAATTTCTCCGAGAATCTTATGTGGTGATCATGTCCCCTCTAACTTCCATCTCCCAGTGACCTGAGGTTTAATTCCCGTAGTTTCTTCTCGTAGCTCAGTTCGGGTACTAGTCTGGTGGTAAGCCTTTGAACCTTTTCCAGTTTAGTCTTATGACTGACTAGATATGGACTCCATGCTAGAGTCCGTGTTCTCCAGGATTGGTCTGACATAGGTGGTATACAAAGTTCTGAAAGATTCCTTACACAAATTTCTTAAGGCTGCTCTTTTCTTGGCCAACCTGGCATATGCCGCTGATGTAATCCTTCGGATACGAGCTTCAGGGGGACAGGTCTGGCGTGATATCAACCCCCAGGTCTGTCTCTCTCTCTCAGACTAAGTATTTCATCTCCCAAATGATACCTTGTATCTGTCTTCTGCTCCCTACACCTATCTTCATTAACCCAAGTAAATGAAATGTAAACTGTAACAACTATTTGTTCGACCATTCCTGCAGCTTGTCCAGGTCTTCTTGAAGCCTCAAGCTGTCCTCCTCTGTCTTAATCCTTCTCATAATTCTGGCGTTATCAGCAAACATTGAAAAGAATGAGTCTACCCACTGGGAGATCATTTACGTATATTAGAAACAGGATCGGCTCGAGTACAGAGCCTTGTTGGTTTTCGCTGGTGACTTCATGCCAATCTGAGGTCTCGCCCCTCACTAACTCGCTGCTTCCTATTGCTTAGGTACTCCACAGGAGCGCCCAACCAGTTACTCCTGCCTGTTTTTCCAGCTTATGCATCAGCCTTTTATGGGGTACTGTGTCAAAGGCTTTCCGACAGTCCAAAAAATGCAGTCCGCTCATCCTTCTCTTTCTTGTTCAATCTTCGTCACCTGATCGTAGAATTCTATTAAGCCTGTAAGGCAAGATTTACCCCTCCCCGAATCCATGTTGATGCGTTGTCCCGAAGTCCCTCCCCCCTCCTCTCTCACTCTCCCCCTCCGTGTGTGTGATTGCGCGCGCCTGTGTGTGCGCATGGAATTATAAGGGAAAGATGAGTAATGTGTTGGGGTTTGATGGGTAACTATCTTATTTATATTAATCTGACTTGTTTGTTAACCAAAGTGTTATCACCAAAATCATATTTTATTGCAGTTTTAAAGTTAATATAAATAAAAGTGAGCTGATAATGTGGTTACTTGCTATGAGTCAGGTTAACAAGTCAGGTAGCGCGGCCCACAGGTCCACCTTCCACGCCCACATCTACACCCAGCGCCAAACACCAGCAGTACAACCTCTTTATTGGGTCAACTCAATGCTCATCCACAAGCATTACCTCTTGAATATTTTATTGTTTATTCTTTAGGCCAATTCCCACTCTGCTATTGAAGACTGTGTGACTGTGCACAAGGTCGTACAGAGTACCATTCATATTCCAGTCTTGGTGGTGTAGGGCAACGCAAACAGGGAGTGTTGGCAGCTGGTTTTTTATGGTTTATAAGATCATTAGGTACTAGTACAGAGGATTTGAATATGGCCATGTAGTAGATCTTAGAACATTCTGGGAGTTCATATTTGTATAGAATTTTAGATCGTGTGAAGACTAATGTCGAGTGATTCGGTACTGTCCAGATGCAATGCCCGAGAGAGATTTGGTACTGGAATGTATTGGCCGTTATTAAAAATTACATAACATTTTATCCATTTCTGATTACTTGTTAATCAAGTGAATAATATCAAATTTAATATTATAGGTATTGTAATGATTAGGTTGCAGAACATGCAGGATTCAGCCTGGGAAGAAAGTCCACCAAGAGCTATTTTTGTATCCATGATCCCCATCCCCTCCCTAAGAGAAGGCTTTCTTCAATATATTGCCAAACTAAATTATGTACTAGAGTCGAGGGAAGAATTATTTGTATGTGAGAATCAGCAGCCAGGAAGTGTTGTGTAACAAAATAAATGACTGAACAGCAGGTGATGAGATGCTCTAGCAACTGAGGTGCTTCCTCATTATAGAAGTGGTGGCAGGGGGGCGACGGGCGGGTGTGCACGGCGCTGCCACTGCTCGGGGCCCCGTAGATGATACACACACGCAGGGGACAAGTTATACACAGCATGACATTGCTGAACTACTGAGTGGGACTAGTAGCATACAATGTCTCACACCAGGACACACATGTCTTAACTCGGGTGACTAGTGTAAGATTCATCCCCTTACGCCCGACTGTGTGGTGTCACTATACCTGCACCCCCCTGCCCACACTCCACTGTTTCCTCTCCCTGACCAAAGTATTTGTACTGCAAAGTAACTGCTTTATTTGAATTGCAGCTGTAACTTCTTACAGATGTTTCCATCATAACTCAAAACTCCAGTCAATAATAATAAAACTATCCTTCATTTACTTACAAATTGTTAAGCAAAATCCAGCTTATCATTACTAGGGCAACATCTAAGTAACTGAATCAGTACTAACAAATTTACATAGTATCTAACATGTGCCTCCACACTGGGCTGGGTGGAAGGCCTGGGCGAGCTTTCTCTGCTGCCAAAAGTACATAGGCTGAGAGAGAGAGATTACTGTTAAATAAGACCCCCGACTGAATATATCCTCACAGATGAAGAGTATATGTAAGACAGATTACATATGGGAAGCTTAAACCTGAAATATAGACATGAAAAACTGGCAGCGGTTCACATGTCCGCCATGTGTGTGAGGTGACTCGCCTCCTTACAAGCATGGCACTATCCACTACAATCAACATTACAATAGGAGGATACAACTTCCTTGGCCTTAACCGCTTCTGTCACACTCCTAACTGGACGACTCCAGAGCTCTGCAAGACATCTCTGGGTCAAGGAAACAGTAAGTAATTATCAAAGAAGGCACCAAGCCAAGAAGACTATGATGAAGACTATGTTGAACACTATATAGAAGACTATAACTGCTGGCTCAAATGCAGTAGAGCAAAGAATAAATGCAGGGGGGGGTGGAAATCTCAGGAGGACCCTGACTGTTCCCTGGCCCTTGCATGAAGAGGTAGTGTTACCCACCTCACAGTCAGACCCCAATCTTTTCTTCAGCCACTTTGCAATGGTTGAAACCAGTCTTAAATGGCCCAAGAATCAGTGGGTAACTAGCCTGCAAGATAGATTAACGGGTAAGGCTCAGAAGATTTTTGCTTCCTTATCCATTACTCTGTTTTTATTAGGATTTTGTTAAGCAATTTTAGATGGGTATGAATTAAATCCTCAGGCACATAGGCAACAATTTAGACAATTGAGACGCTCATCCAACCAACCAGATGTTGTTTCCTTAGGAAAAAGATGGGTATTTTTGATAGGTGTCTACACTCCACTCATGAACACATTTGCTGGCCTGAAAGATCTCCTTCTCAAGGAGTTTTTATCATGTTTCCCTGACAAAACTGCAGCCCATATGGTTCAGAAATGTAAAAACAAATCTGGTCTCAAGTGGCTTTGCTGGCCGATGAACATGAGTTTTCCCATATTGTGCCTTACAGAGCACAATATAATTATTCCCGTGTTATTGCTAATGTTGCAAGACAACCTATGAGATCACCGACCAATACCCTTCCCCTCAGCCGTGCCCGCTGCAACTCTGATGAATTCTCTTAACCCTAAGCCACCTGTTCACAAAACTCAGTCTGGGTTCTGACCTTATAATAATGTTAGGTTTCCTTCCTAGGGCCCAACCTAGACACCCAGTCTGACCGGTTATGCATTCATTATATAATAAGAGGGGGGGGGGGGAGGGGGTCATCTTTTAAATTATATTTTCCAGTTTTAACCATATGTCAAACCCGTGGGTTGTGTAGAGAGAGCTAGAGGGACAACTGGACACAATTGATAACCGCTCAACCCAAAGGGTTAAAGGGTTATGAACCTTATATCTATTCGGGACAAATACTATGTGGGGGATGGCATGTGGAAACCCATGACTATGTTAACAGATACTGGCTTTTCTCAGAGCCTCACATTGACAGTGCTTTAGATTCTGTGGAAGAGGATCCAGATGAGTGTGTTTCCTCTGTGGCATCGCTGGTGCGGTTCAGTCGGCCCCCTTTGTTTAGGTCCATATCAGGTGTCTTAACCCTAGAGTTTGCACCCTAGCGATCTGTGAAAACGTACCCATGGCTGGTACTGATGTGATGATGGGATATTACCTCGCTAGAGAGCCCAGAGTAGTACCCGCTCATCTGGTCATGTTGACCCAGCCCGAGAGTGTGTCCTCATCCCAGCCTGTTGCTGAGAACGATTCAGTGTACTCTGCCTGCACGGTTACTAGGTCGAGACCCAGTAGACCAAGTTTTACGGCAGGCGAAAAGGTAGATTCTAGAAGGGGCCGGACTTCTGTTGAGGAGTGGGAAGTGAACCTCACTGATACTTTTATGGCAACCTCGGAGGATGGCATTTAAACGCACGCGTTGTCCACCCTTCCTGTGGTAACCTGTGTTGACCACAGGGAGGAAGTCGGTCCAGGGGGTATTTCCCCCCAGCCTGCCGAAGGTTGATGCCTCCAACTTAAGTACCTTACAGAATAATGACTCCAGTTTAGCTATATGTTGTAAGGAGGCCGTCTCTTGGGTTGAAGCCTTGGCTGAGGGGAAATGGTTATTACCACCATGAACAGTTTCTGATAAGCAAATTGATGCACCCAGCAGATCCCCCCTCAGATGATTGAGGGAATTATTCAGCGTGTCGTCCCCAAGGCTTACCGAGAGCAGGTCCTCCAGGCGACCCATGATCAGACATCAAGGTGTTTCTAGCATGTACCACAAAACACTTACATTTTTCTACTGGCCTAAGGTTAAGAACGATGTCCTAAGGTATTGTAGGTAGTGTACTATGTCAAAAAGATAGGGAAACCCAATCAGGCCGTACCCATGGCTCCCATGCGATCAATTGTTGTACCCCCGAGAACCATTCTCCCATGTGGTGACCGACTGTGGGGCCCCTGCCCCGAACCCACTCGGGCAACATATATATGATTACGGTAATGTGCTTGATGACTAGATTTCCCGAAGAGTATGCGGTCCAGAACGCTAGAACCAAGACACTTCTCAGATACTTGTGGCTGTGGCTCATTGTTTTGTATGCCTAAGATCACAAACTGATAATGGGGCCAATTTCAGGTCAGGCTCATTCAGGGAATTCTGTGACTCATGCCCTCGAGCACCGGCTCGCTAGCCCTTACCATCCGCAAAGTCAGGGAACACTGGAGAGGTTTCACCAGACCCTAAAGAAGATTTTCAAAACCACGGGAGAGGGGTCCCAGTTAAGTTGGGACGAGAATCATCTCAATGTTAGCGGCTCGGGAAGGGTTACAAGTCATTGTGTTCCTCCCACCCTTTAGACCTAATCTTTGTACATAAAGTTAGGGGTCTCCATAAAATGCTGCAGGAGAAGATAATGGGTGATCTTTCTGCCTCGGTAGGGGATAATTTTTGGGCAAGGTAAGACAAATTGTCTAAATGTAAGGAAGTAGCCCCTGCAACATTTGCAGGAGACTCAGGGGAGGGAGGCATGATTACAAGTGTAAGGGCCAACTTAGGAAGTTTGGGCCTGGGGACCTGGTACTTTTGTTGAAACCCCGTCTGGATTCCTCTATGGCCCACAGGTTCGAGGGCCATAGGAGATAGTTACCCTGTTGGGGGACCTGTCTTGCAAGATTCGAACCGAAGAACCCCCCGAAGCATTGTTCACCTAAACCATCTGAAACTTCACAGGGACCACACCAAGTGCTCTTTGCTGTTCAAAGATGGGCTGACATTGTAGAGGACCCCAGTGGGGAAATTGTAACTAACCTTGCCTCTTGTAATTGTAGTGTGGGCGGGGAGATGCCGACTCATTTGCAGGAGACTGAGCAGCAGGAGATGCGAGAGCTGTTGGTAGAGTTTGACGAGTTGTTTGGGGAGATTACATCCCAGACCACACTGGTTTGCCATGATGCCCAACTCACCGATGCTACCCTTATTCAGGGGTACCCCTATCGGGTGAACCCCAAGATGCGCGCCCTCATCCAGTAGGAGGTGGACTTCCTCCTCCTGCATGGACTCATCCACCCAAGTAGCAGCTCCTGGTGCTCGTCGTGTTTATTAGTGCCAAAACCAAGTGGTGCCTGGCAGCTGTGCACTGATTATCGTCGTCCCAACAAGGTCACTAAAGTTGATACGTATCCCTTGCCCCTTTTATACGAGTGTATTGACCAGATTGGTCATAACCTGTATATGTCAAAATTTGACTTACCCAAGGGTTGTCAAATCCCCCTCATGGCGCGTGCCAGTGAGGTCACTGCGTTTATCACCCCTGATGGGACGTTTGAGTACCTGGTTATGTCTTTCGGTCTGCATAAAGCACCTGCTACCTTCCAGAGATTAATGAACTCTGTACTAACTTGTGTACATAATTGTAGGGCTTACCTGGACGATATTGTATTATACAGACCCATTTGGGAGGAGCATGTGGTAGCACTACGAAAGTTATTCATGTCTCTGAAGCGGGCAAATTTAACTATCAATGTATTTAAATGTAGGTTGGCCCTCTAGGAACCATTGTGTATTTGGGTCATGATGTCAGGCAAGGAAAGGTAATCCCCTTCAAGACAAGATTCAGGCCATCGTGGACTATCCAGTCTTAACGAGTAAAAAAGAGGTAGAGAGATTCATAGGTACGATTGCCTACTACTGGCGGTATTGTAAAAATTACTTCATTGTGGTGGAACCTATGACCAAGTTGTTGAAAAAAGGGGGTCAAGTTCAAGTGGACACAAGTGTGTTTGAAAAATTGAGAACCAAAAAGGAACCTTATCTTCCCAGTGTTGGCCAGCCCCCATTTTGATCTAGGTTATCTTGAGATGATTTTGGGGCTTAGCGCCCCCACGGCCTGGTCCTTGACCAGGCATCCTTTTTTGTTACACATCCCCAGAAAGTAGCTTGTAGCAGCTGTCTAATTCCCGGGTACCTATTTACTGCTAGGTGAATGGGGCCATCAGAGTGAAAAAAATTTGCCCATTTGTCTATGCCTCCACCGGGATCGAACCCGGAACCTCGGGACTACGAATCCAAAGCGCTGTCCACTCCACTGTCAGGCGCCGAATTGTCAGGCAGATTAGCAATATATCTTATATATTGGTGTGTCTGACTTATGTGTGTGGGGGGGGGGGGCAGTATTTCAAAAAGTGGGAAGATACTGTCGATCATCAGGTGTACTATTTTTCCAGAAAGTTTGATAAAGCCCAGAGGAACTATTCAATGGTGGAAAAGGAAACCTTGGCCCTAATCTTAGCTTGCCATAAAATATGCTATGGAGAGCAATGTGATTAAATTTGAGAGTAATTAGTCGCCCAATGAAAATCCCCAGCTCTGTACTTAGGCACAGAAAACGAGGGTACTATTAAAACTGACTCCACAACTCTTCAGTAATATACGAGATAAAATGAGCTCCACTACTATCATACACTCCATGAACAGAACTTTACTTACAGGATGTAGGCAGTGTCTCGTGCACTAGGCTATCTATAAACCACCATAATAAGAATCTTCCACTCTACTGGCGAATACTAAACTGAATGGCCATTCCAATTCAAGTATAAGCATTCCAATTCAAGTATAAGCAATTCAATATAAGCAATTCAAGCACTAAGTCTGCCCGAAACGCTGCGCGTGCTAGTGGCTTTACAAGACTGTAATTACCATAATTGTATCCTCACATTCCTTATGTACATTCTTGTATATGCATAAATAAATAAATAAATAAGCACATTAAAAATGTCGGAAAACCCGACATCATTTTCTATTATTAAATACAATCTGCGGATAATATTGCTGCTGTTGTATACAAAAGTTAACCCATAGAAAATTTAGCTTTTAGTGGAATTATCCATTAATAGAAAACGGGATATCATTGCCACAGTGCTATAAATTCACCAGCTATTCTGTTGGTAATTATTCCTAAATACTGTAGTCTTTAGACTTTGACCCTCATAAAAACATATTTGAATTAATTTAATTATCAGTATCAAAATAAAGTAAATGTGACCCTTCTATCACTTATTGACATCTGGACATGAGAGCCAGGCGTCAGTGGTGGGAGGTCGGCTATTATTTAACAACAGTGGCAGGAGCTAATTCAGCTCCTATAATTCTCCTTTGAACGAAGTGTTATGGAGATCACATTAGTGCTTCTTCCATTATCAACATGCAGTCAACATCTAAACAAGGGAAGTGTCTTACCGAAACCCGTTTATCTAATCATTTCTGGCCAGTTAATGTTAAGTAGATATAAGGCGAACCGGTTAGGACACTAGACAAGTCACTAAACTCGGGAACAAGAAGAGGAAGAAGGAATTAATCTTGGTACATCAGTTCCTTGGGTGTTAGAAGTCAGCCTCGCATGAGGATTATATGGTGTCAACATCCTAGTTATACTTGGTGCACCAAGTCTACCATACAATAAGATAAGGCACCCAAATTTATTTACTGATGTATGTAGTTTACCTGCATTTATATAAATTTAATATAACACCCCCCCCCCTAATGTGTAGGAATCGATTTGAGAGAATATTTTAGACAGTCCACTAAACATACAAATGGCTATCGAAATAAATTAACGTATATACAAGTTCTATATAAATTCATATAAATTAAATAATAAATCTCACAGGTCGGTTCCCACAGAAAAAAAACCTAGTTTACACGACAAAACAACTAGTAAGTGCCAAGGCCACAGATCACTGGGTCATGTCTCTATACTGCCTCCCAGTCGACAACAGACGCCAAAAGCCCGCGCTTCTAGCGGCCTGCAGTCAGACGAATGTGTTCGAGCGCCTAGGCCTAGTAATTTCCCTACCAAGCCATCTCAAACTATCGTTCCTAGGTTAATCTTTTGAGATGTCGAGAAGTAGAGGTGCATTCAGTCACAAACACCTCTGGTAAAGGTTTGATTAACGCAGTGATGGCTGTGCCAGGCAGCTGGAATGGTGGAGGTTTGAGATGTTCCTAATGTGTGTGCTTACACCGCAACCACGGTCACAGCGGGCAGTGTTGGCAACCCATGCTGTTCACACTTGTGCCTACTGGCTGCTTAGTTCTTTTTCTGGACCAAAGCGACAGCGACATTGAAGAAGCAAGTTTTGTGGAAACTTTAAAGTGATGGGAGAAACGGAACAGCGAATGGGTTTATTCTAATGATTAGTATTTAGTTTGCCGAGTTTCATGAGGATTCTTGCTAGTGTTTTAAAGTAATAGGGCGAGTGAATAATGTACTGTACAACTAGATGGTATTAATAACAAAGACTGTTGAAAGAATATAGGTTTATTTTGATAAGACTTATTTTAATAAGGACTACATATGCCTGACACATCATTGTGTACTTAAACAAGATATCTTGTTAAACAAGAAATCATCTTATCTTGTAGAAAAGAGAGATCTTCATTTAAAATGACTGCTAGATTTTTTTTGTGTCACCAGTAATGAAAAACAAAATGGTGTAGTTGTAACTAGCAACTTCTGCCCATGAGAGTTTACGAGAAAAGTCAACATGCTTCGGAACTCTGAAAAGAAGCGTGTTATGGCAAGAAGACTAGAGGCCAGGACTGGAAGCTCAACTCCAGCCTGTCACTCCCACCTGTGTTGTGGTAGACAGCACAGCGGCACTGTTGAAGCTAGACAGTGAATGGTGTGGATAAAGTTTCTTGATGGCTGTGACAGCAGCACCACCCCAAGGCCAGTTTGTGGTACACTGGCACAGCTCTCGATACTATCACGTTCACTCAAGTCTCAAAATGTGAGGGAGTTAACTCACTTAGTTTAGGCCCTGAAGTTGGTGGGGCAGTCACAGCAAGACCAGAAATATGACCCGTTGTTATTCTCTGTGATTGCTGTGGCTGTTTGTGACACTCAGTATTTGGGGCATTCACGGAAATTCGTACAAAAGATTACATGGATGGTGAAATTGGGATTCCGAATTATAATTTATATAGAAGTGATAGAAAAACTAGGTCAAATGGAGGAGTAGGTTTGTATATTAA
This sequence comes from Procambarus clarkii, assembly GCF_040958095.1. NCBI lineage: Eukaryota > Metazoa > Arthropoda > Malacostraca > Decapoda > Cambaridae > Procambarus > Procambarus clarkii. The sequence goes on along the minus strand of NC_091197.1, from coordinate 36,443,752 downwards.
AGAGGACCTGGTATGCACAGAACTACTAAACTCAACTAATGAGGTGGTAGAGGTACTTTGAATTAAGGTAGAGAAACTAAACCTAATTATTATTCTAATATATGAACCGCCAGATACAACGGTTGAGGAATTCACAGCAGATGCACAAAATAGAGAACATACTTGATAACCTAGCAAACCCAGCTCCAGATATTATCTTCCTTGGATATTTCAATTTACCAAGTCTAAGATGAAGAATGGTAAACACTATCATAGCAGGGAATGACCCGGGAAATAACCAACCACAGGTCAGAGAACTTTTGAAATTGACAAATTCTCGCTCAATCAACAGATTACAGATCCAACTAGGAACGAAAACACACTAGACTTGTTATTCACAAACAATGATTTACTAAACAGAGACATTACAATCTCAGATACTATATACTCAGACCATACGGTCATTGAAGTGTGAACTAGCATAAATAACGGTAGTAGGTCTAACAGACCCAACAAGCGAGAAGGAGTATTCAATCAATTCAATTTCAACAGTAAGAAGATCGACTGGGAAAAAATAAATGTAGACCTTGCAACCATTCAATGGGAGACGGTCTTAAGCGACAAAACTCCCACACAGGGAATAGCTCAACTGACAGCTGAAGCTTACAAGGTCTGCTTTAAGCACGTGCCTGTGAGGAGGAGCAGAAAGAGGACCACTCTAGAAAGAGAACACAGACGACTGTACAAGAGAAGAAAAAATAACCGAAATGCTTCGGCAGACAACTATCACAAGCAAGGAAAATAAACCTAAGCATGGAGATCAAAGAAATAGAACAAACGTTGAAGTTATTATACGAGTCTGAGGAAATGGATCTCGAACAAAGCTATACAAGAGAAAGAAAAATGCAAAATATTTTTTCACATACGCAAAATCAAAAACCTCGACCAGTATTGGACCTTAATTTACAAATGAAGGTACGTACACAGAGGACAACAGATTAGCGAAATTCTAAGAAGCCAGTATGAGGCTATGTTTAGCACACCAATAAACAACATGAAAGTTGATGACCCAGACAGCTTCTTTATGAATGACATTCAAGCTGCAGATAATATAACGGATATTACCACCAACTCTGAAGACTTTGAAAGAGAAATTGACAATATGCCTATGCACTCAGCTCTTGGGCCCGACTCATGGAATTCAATATTCATAAAGAAATGTAAAGTACCAGTAGCGTGAGCACTCAGCGTAATATGGAGAAAGAGCCTGGATACAGGGGAGATACCAGCAGCACTTAAATCTGCAGATATAGCTCCTTTGCAGAAGGGGGGAGTAAAGCCTTGGCAAAAAATTATAGGCCAGTTGCTCTAACATCACACACAATAAAAGTGTTTGAAAGAGTGATTAGGAAACAAATTTCTAGTTTTATGGAAAATAATGAGTTGCACAACTCAGGCCAACATGGATTTAGAGCCTGTGTCACAGTTACTCAACCACTATGACAAAATCACAGAAACTCTAGAAGAAAAGCAAAACGCAGATGTTGTATACACAGACTTTGCAAAGGCGTTCGACAAATGTGACCATAGGGTGATAGCACACAAAATGAGGTCAATAGGAATAACTGGAAAAGTAGGACGCTGGATACTCTATTTCCTGTCGAACAGAACACAGTAACAGTTGTACGGTGCCCTCTCCTATTTCTTTCGTTTGCCTGCTTTAAGAGTCATCAGCTCTCCCTACCGATTCTCTGAGGTACAGGGAGTCTGTTGGTACATGTGGCGACCAGACCGGCCGCCAGATAAGGGAGAAATTTACATTATAAGTTTGTAGGTAAAGGGGAAGGTGGCGCCCTGGTATAAATGAAAGAGTACCCGCTACCTGCAGATCCGCCGTTTTGTAGAAAACGCTAGCCGTGTGCGGATTGGGTGGCGTGGGTCACGGATGACCAATCAGAGCCCGCCGTGACGTCACCGAGTGCCCCGGGCGGCGCCAACATCAGAGTTGACCTGACTGTGGAAGTGAGGGGACACGCCTCTGTCAGCTCTCGAGGATTTGAGGCTCTACAAGCCTTATTCAGTGGATTAAACTAGCCATCGCAGCCCACCATCGTTATTGGAGACCCTGCGCATCTGGGAAGCAAGAAGCCAAGTTCATTGAGCAGAGGAGTGCCAAACTTGGAAAATTAGTCGGCGACGACGCTTGGCGGCGCCGCTGGACGCTGAGAGCCTGGAAAGGTGTGGCGGGCAGGCTTAGCTGTGACCGGGTCACATCCACTGAGGGTTTTGGAGGGACGACACCGTTCCTAGGGCAAGGAGCAACGCCTTGCGGAAGGGACGAGTGTGTGCATGTAGTGATTAGCTCAGTGCCCACTGGTGAACCAGGATTGGGATAGCTGAATCTCAGGGATTGGATCGGTGATGACGCGAAGGCTTCACGACACCTGAGGACCTGTGTGACGTTCCTGGATCGTCAAGGACCGACTCGGGAAGCGTGGGAACCTCACACCATCGAGGGACAGGCGTCGTGAGCCAGGAATGTAAAGGTAGATCAATTTTCCCTCCCATTACCCCTTGTGTGAGTAGGCTAGTTAGGCCACGATATTTGCATTTGTATGTTGCAGTACAGCATTAATACTTTAGTAGTAGGATAGGCTGCAGGGCAGCTTGTGTCCAGGACTGTTGGAGAGGACAGTGTGTGTGGACGGCAGGACAGTTGAAGAGGTGGTGGCGAAGAGGCCCTCCTGTGAGAGAGTGTGAGACTCCTGTCTAATCTGCCCAGTTGAAGGAGTGGTTGAAGGTCGTGAAAGAAGAGTTGCTGACGGTCTCCAGATTTATTATCCTTATGTTCATTTTCCCGTATTGCTTGTGATTGTATGTGTGATCATGTAATTTGTGTCGGTAAATTCACACATCATTATGTTTAAGTGTGCCTCCATTATAGTATTTCTCTATGAGCATAGACGAGGGTTATAGTACCACCTAGGGAACGTCACGTTCTCTATAGAAGTTCTTATCTGGAGAGTGGTAAAGCAGCACAGACTTGTATAAAAGTGTACCCTAGGCTATCCGACTAGTATCGGAGCCTGACTGGTGGCAACAGGTAACGTAGTGGCTGGAGAGAGAGGTAAAGCCCCACAGACTTATGGGAGAGTACCCTGGGCTGACAGTCCAGTAGCAGATCTACGGGAGTAGCAACACACTGGCAACAAACAGTATAGAATACGCCCACTGAACTGCATCGCTGGGGTGCAGATATACTAACCAAGCTGGCGACCTTGTTAAGATGATAAAGAAGGCAGGTGGGAAAGGATTTCCTGCAACCTTTTTGTCTGGCAAGCATGACTCGGGGAAATATTTTTATAAGGTAAGCCTGAGTCTTCCTTCCCTTCTCCACGGGTCTAGGCCGGAACTGCTAACAACAGTTTTCCTGTGGTTGACTGAAGGGCTCCCAGGGTGAATCAGTGGCACCCCCCTTTAGTGTTGGGAGCAAAGACCTGCGGTGGTGGGCACTGCTGGTCCTCTCCTGTGGGACCAAGGAGACTCCGGTGAATCCCGGGAGTCGGAGGGGCTGAGTATTCTGCCTTCTGAGCCCCTAGCAGCCGATTGTTAGCGGAGCCCCAGCCCACCCCTATGACACAGTCAATCAAATAAAATCGAGTCCAAGCGAAGTTAAAAGCTCTGTACCTCAAGGTACAGTCCTTGCACCACTACTGTTGTTTATTCTCATATCAGACATAGACAAAAATACACGTCACAGTTTTGTGTCATCCTTTGCAGACGACACAAAAATCAGCATGAAAATTACCTCTGCTGAAGACATTGAAAAATTACAAGCAGTTGTCAACAAAGTTTTCGATTGGGCAGCAGAAAATAACATTTAACAGTGATAAATTTCAGGTACTCGGGTACGGCAAAAATGAGGATCTGAAACATAATACAGGGTACAAAACAATTGAATCTTCCCATAGTAGAAAAACATCATGTCAAGGATTTGGGAATAATAATGTCCGACGATCTAACATTTAGGGAGCATAACCAAGCAAATATTGCATCAGCCAGAAAAATTATACGATGGATTACGAGAACTTTCAAATCCAGGGATCCCATCATAATGGTTGTACTCTTCAAGTCACTTGTGTTCTCCTGTCTCAAGTACTGCTCAGTACTTGCTTTCCCCATTATACCAGGAGAGATTGCCGAAATAGAGGGAATACAGAGAACATATACGGCATGCATAGACGAGATAAAACACCTAAACTATTGGGATCGTCTCTGAGCTCTCCAAATGTACTCTCTAAGAGCGAGCCGGTCGGCCGAGCGGACAGCATGCTGGACTTCTGATCCTGTGGTCCTGTGTTCGATCCCAGGCACCGGCGAGAAACAATGGGCAGAGTTTCTTTCACCCTATGCCCCAGTTACCTAGCAGTAAAATAGGTACCTGGGTGTTAGTCGGCTGTCACAGGCTGCTTCCTGGGGGTGGAGGCCTGGTCGAGGACCGGGCCACGGGGACACTAAAAAGCCCCGAAATCATCAAGATAACTTCTAGAAAGGAGACGAGAGAGATACCAAATAATATACACATGGAAAATACGGGAGGGCCAGGTCCCAAATCTACACAGTAAAATAACAACGTACTGGAGTGAACTATATGGAAGAAAATGCAAGATTGAACCAGTGAAGAGCAGAGGTTCCATAGGCACAATCAGAGAACACTGTATAAACATCAGAGGTCCGCGGTTGTTCAACCTCCTCCCAGCGACCATAAGAAATATTGCCGGAACAACTGTGGACATCAAGAGAAAACTGGACTTTTCTAAGAGAAGTTCCGGATCAGCCGGGCTGTGGTGGGTATGTGGGCATGCGGGCCGCTCCAAGCAACAGCCTGGTGGACAAACTCACAAGTTGAGCCTGGCCTCAGGCCGGGCTTGTGGAGTAGAAGAACTCCCAGAACCCCCTCAACCAGGTATCAACCAGGTATCAACCAGGTGTTACGACCCAGGGTTCCTTAGTTGGAAACCAGAGGGCAAATCGAGCTCTAAATAATTACTTTACATTAATACATAGAATTTGATCATGTGGGAAGGATATTTAATTGCAATAACATTTATATCATGCTCCTTAAAACCTGGGGTATATGCTCTATTCCCGTCGCCCTTGCCAAACGTAAGATAAATCTTGGTTCTCACAGAGCAGTCAGACTGAGCTTGTTGATTAAATATAATATTGAACTAGTTCTCAGCTATTCTTATAACTATTAAAGTAACTAGTAACAAAGGCCGGTGAAGACTTGTATTGTTTGTAGCTGCACGATCAACTAGGTATCTTCCCGGCAACAACAACCTGAGAGCTCGGGGACTGGAGTCTGCTTCCTTCTTGCCTGGACTACTGTGCTGGGGTCAACACCTCTCCTGTGTGGCTCTATCTCCTCCTCTTCCTACTCTTCTCTTCCCTTACCCCATTCTGGGTTTTTTCCGCAGTTTTGTTAGGATTACTGTACCGTGTTACTAGCTAGGTGTGTGTTTTATTTACTAGTAATGTATAGTATAAGCCAGTGTTTTGGGCATCCCTAAGTGTATTGTGTTGTGACTAGGGTGCCACGTGGGGCTTAGCTACCCCAGGCTGCTTCAAGCCTTTCGAGTGCTTCTTTTCAAGTAGACTTTATCCTAGCTTTTCCAAGTGTAAGCCTTGTATTCTGTCTGTGGACCAAGGTAGTTAACGTAAGATAATGTGGTAAAGTGTATTTTTATTATAGTAATGTATATGGAAGGTTATTAATAAATAGGTTAGTTATTGAGGTGTATCCATTAATCCTGTTGAAGTGGTGTAGGCGATTGTCTAGACAACAGATCTAATCTAAAACCTTTAAACATTAACAGGAACCTATGTTACTTGGGGGCCAGGCCTATCTATCCCACTATTTTTGATACATCTTGATTATAGCCATTAGCCCTTCGCAATAACACCTCATACTCCCCATAACAGACCGCAACACTATCTAGAGTTAAGGCACTTCCGAAGTTAAGAAAATACAAAGATGTGTTATTCAAATCTGTGACAGTTTTGTAAAAGTTTTTTCCTTACCTTTCTTTTCTTTCAGTACACTTTCTTCACTAAATTTTGTGCAAACGAATCTAGATTGAAGAAGTATGTAAAAGACGTAGTTATAAGGCAAGCCTTAGTTGTAAGGCTAACCAATAGACCTATTGCTGAGGATCTGTGTCAAGTGGAGGTTGAGCAGGCAAGGTGTTGAAGCCTTCTCCCCTCTCGTACCTCATGCCACTTAAAGGCGGTGATGACATTTAACCTATGAGGTGGTCTTGTGCAGCTCTGACACACAAGTCTTGGTCGAGATGGTGGTATTAAGTGGCACACCTTTGTGTGCTGACCTTACACACTATAATAGCATAGCTGCTGAAGTGCATCATCCAGGGCTATTGAATATGGGTAAGCTTTTGAAATGTGATTTTTTTGCAAATTATGTAAGAGATGAAACCAGTTGCAGCAATGAATGCGCCCATTCCAAACGTCTTCCCTGTGCTTCCTAGAAGGTTGCTAGAAAAGCTTCTTAGATGGTTGTAACAGAACCCATGAGCACCACACCAGAAACAAATACCCATTTGATATTCTAAGAGTACGACTTTAACTAGAAATGCTCAACAAATCAAGGGACTCAGAATGTGGAATTACGTTCCCAATCATATTAAAGACAGTACCTCTCCCAACCAGTATAAGATAAAAACTAAGCACTTCCTAATTAACTCCCTGTAACCAACCTTACCCATAAATGTCAACCCATGTCTGCTATTTTAAACAATGCTGTTTGTCGACCAAAATGTATATTTGCTATTTTTCTCCCATGTTCCCCCTTTTTTATTTATATATTTTCTCCACACAATTTATACTTTAATCTCAATTAGTATTAAGTTTTAGTCATTAGTGTTTTTCCTGCCCGAAACGCTTCGCGTAATAGTGGCTTTAGGCATTGTATGTACCAGCTCTATCTATAAATCCATTAATGTTTGTATCACATCTTGTATGTAAGTACTTTACTTGAATAAACATTTGAATTTGACTGTGCTCTGGAGGGGACGAGTAGGGAGACTTCAGCAAACGTGCGTCCCTGTTGTGGTGTAGCATTCTGGAGTCCCTCACGCCTCCCTTCATGCCCCTGCATCTTCCCCCTTCCCCGTCCTCCTGCACCACACCCGCCACCGCATCACCCAGGCTCTAGGATAACATCTAAATGGTTCAAAAACCCATAATACCACATTTAATTTTGTTATTGTGGCTCAAGTTCATCAAGCGACTGAATAAGTATGTGATATAAATGTAACCATATTGGCCATTCATGCAGTCTACGTGTTTGGATTGGCTCTTGATATGTAAACAAATCAGAGTCAAAGGGCAGTTTATATTTTTTTTTGGGGGGGGGGGGGGGGGAAGGGAGAGGATGGGAGAGAAACAGAGAGCTTACCTTATTGTACTTGCGGGGGTTGAGCTCTGGCTCTTTGGTCCCGCCTATCAATTGTCAATCAACTAATGTACAGGTTCCTGAGACTACTAAGCTATCATATCTTCACTTGAAGCTGTGTATGGAGTCAGCCTCCACCACATCACTGCCTAATACATTCCATTTGTCTACTACTGACACTGAAAAATTTATTTTTAACGTCTCTATGGCTCATTTGGGCACTCAGTTGCCACCTGTGTCCCCTAGTACGTGTGCCCCTTGTGGTAAATAGTCTGTCTTTATCTACCCTATCAATTTCTCCGAGAACCTTTTATGTGGTAATCATGTCCCCTCTAACTTCTATCTCCCAGTGACGTGAGGTTTAATTCCCGTAGCTCATACCCCTCAGTTCGGGTACTAGTCTGGTGGTAAGCCATTGAACCTTTTCCAGTTTAGTCTTATGACTGACTAGATATGGACTCCATGCTAGAGTCCGTGTTCTCCAGGATTGGTCTGACATAGGTGGTATACAAAGTTCTGAAAAGATTCCTTACACAAATTTCTTAAGGCTGCTCTTTTCTTGGCCAACCTGGCATATGCCGCTGATGTAATCCTTCGGATACGAGCTTCAGGGGGACAGGTCTGGCTTGATATCAACCCCCAGGTTGATATCAACACCCAGGGTGATATCAACCCCCCCCCCTCTCTCTCTCTCAGACTAAGTATTTCATCTCCCAAATGATACCTTGTATCTGTCTTCTGCTCCCTACACCTATCTTCATTAACCCAAGTAAATGAAATGTAAACTGTAACAACTATTTGTTCGACCATTCCTGCAGCTTGTCCAGGTCTTCTTGAAGCCTCAAGCTGTCCTCCTCTGTCTTAATCCTTCTCATAATTCTGGCGTTATCAGCAAACATTGAAAAGAATGAGTCTACCCACTGGGAGATCATTTACGTATATTAGAAACAGGATCGGTCCGAGTACAGAGCCTTGTTGGTTTTCGCTGGTGACTTCATGCCAATCTGAGGTCTCGCCCCTCACTAACTCGCTGCTTCCTATTGCTTAGGTACTGCACAGGAGCGCCCAACCAGTTACTCCTGCCTGTTTTTCCAGCTTATGCATCAGCCTTTTATGGGGTACTGTGTCAAAGGCTTTCCGGCAGTCCAAAAAATGCAGTCCGCTCATCCTTCTCTTTCTTGATCAATCTTCGTCACCTGATCGTAGAATTCTATTAAGCCTGTAAGGCAAGATTTACCCCTCCCCGAATCCATGTTGATGCGTTGTCCCGAAGTCCCTCCCCCCTCCTCTCTCACTCTCCCCCTCCGTGTGTGTGATTGCGCGCGCCTGTGTGTGCGCATGGAATTATAAGGGAAAGATGAGTAATGTGTTGGGGTTTGATGGGTAACTATCTTATTTATATTAATCTGACTTGTTTGTTAACCAAAGTGTTATCACCAAAATCATATTTTATTGCAGTTTTAAAGTTAATATAAATAAAAGTGAGCTGATAATGTGGTTACTTGCTATGAGTCAGGTTAACAAGTCAGGTAGCGCGGCCTACAGGTCCACCTCCCACGCCCACATCTACACCCAGCGCCAAACACCAGCAGGACAACACCTTTATTGGGTCAACTCAATGCTCATCCACAAGCATTACCTCTTGAATATTTTATTGTTTATTCTTTAGGCCAATTCCCACTCTGCTATTGAAGACTGTGACTGTGCACAAGGTTGTACAGAGTACCATTCATATTCCAGTCTTGGTGGTGTAGGGCAGTGCAAACAGGGAGTGTTGGCAGCTGGTTTTTTATGGTTTATAAGATCATTAGGTACTAGTACAGAGGATTTGAATATGGCCATGTAGTTGATCTTAGAACATTCTGGGAGTTCATATTTGTATAGAATTTTAGATCGTGTGAAGACTAATGTCGAGTGATTCGGTACTGTCCAGATGCAATGCCCGAGAGAGATTTGGTACTGGAATGTATTGGCTGTTAATAAAAATTCCATAACATTTTATCCATTTCTGATTACTTGTTAATCAAGTGAATAATATCAAATTTAATATTATAGGTATTGTAATGATTAGGTTACAGAATATGCAGGATTCAGCCTGGGAAGAAAGTCCACAAGAGCTATTTTTGTATCCATGATCCCCATCCCCTCCCTAAGAGAAGGCTTTCTTCAATATATTGCCAAACTAAATTATAAGAACATAAGAACATAAGAACAAAGGTAACTGCAGAAGGCCTATTGGCCCATACGAGGCAGCTCCTATTCTATAACCACCCAATCCCACTCATATACTTGTCCAACCCGTGCTTGAAACAATCGAGGGACCCCACCTCCACAATGTTACGCGGCAATTGGTTCCACAAATCAACAACCCTGTTACTGAACCAGTATTTACCCAAGTCTTTCCTAAATCTAAACTTATCCAATTTATACCCATTGTTTCGTGTTCTGTCCTGTGTTGATACTTTTAATACCCTATTAATATCCCCCCGGTTATGTCCATTCATCCACTTGTAAACCACTATCATGTCACCCCTAACTCTTCGCCTTTCCAGTGAATGCAACTTAAGCTTTGTTAATCTTTCTTCATATGAAAGATTTCTAATTTGGGGAATTAACTTAGTCATCCTACGCTGGACACGTTCAAGTGAATTTATATCCATTCTATATTATGGCGACCAAAACTGAACTGCATAATCTAAATGGGGCCTAACTAGAGCAAGATATAGCTTGAGAACCACACCAGGTGTCTTGTTACTAACGCTGCGATTAATAAATCCAAGTGTCCGATTTGCCTTATTACGAACATTTATGCATTGATCCTTTTGTTTTAAATTCTTACTAATCATAACTCCCAGATCCCTTTCGCAATCCGACTTCGCAATCACAACACCATCTAGCTCGTATCTTGTAACTCTATCATCATTACCTAACCTCAGAACTTTACATTTATCAGCATTAAACTGCATCTGCCAATCCTTTGACCATTTCAAAACCCTATCTAGATCAACTTGAAGTGATAGTGAGTCCTCCTCCGAATTAATTTCCCTACCGATTTTCGTATCATCGGCAAATTTGCAAATGTTGCTACTCAAACCTGAATCTAAATCATTTATATATATTATAAACAACAGAGGTCCCAGGACAGAGCCTTGAGGCACTCCACTTACAACATTTTCCCACTCTGACTTGATTCCATTTATACTAACTCTGTTTCCTTTGGTATAGCCATGCCCTAATCCAGCTTAATATAGCACCCCCAATACCATGAGACTATCTTTTTAATCAGTCTTTCATGTGGCACTGTATCAAAAGCTTTGCTAAAGTCAAGGTATACAACATCGCAATCCTTACCATTATCAACTGCCTCAACAATGCTAGAATAAAAAGATAACAAATTTGTTAAACATGAACGGCCATTTATAAAACCATGTTGCGACTCAATAATTAATTTATGTTTTTCAAGATGAAGACGAATTTTATTTGCTATTATGGATTCGAGTAACTTTCCCACAATAGACGTTAGGCTAATTGGTCGATAGTTAGACGCAAGTGATCTATCTCCTTTCTTAAAAACTGGTATCACATTAGCAACTTTCCAAAACTCTGGCACTCTGCCTGACTCTATTGATTTATTAAATATGGTTGACAGTGGGTCACAAAGCTCCTCTTTGCATTCTTTAAGCACCCTGGCAAACACTTCATCCGGCCCTGGGGATTTGTTTGGTTTGAGTTTTACTATTTGTTTAAGAACATCCTCCCTGGTAACTGCTAAACTCGTCAACCTGTCCTCGTCCCCACCCACATAGACTTGTTCGGCTGAAGGCATATTGTTAAGTTCCTCTTTAGTAAATACAGATACAAAATATTTATTAAAAATACTACTCATCTCTTCATCACTATCTGTTATTTGACCTGTCTCAGTTTTTAATGGACCTATCCTTTCCCTAGTCTTAGTACGATATAACTGAAAAAACCCTTTAGGATTTGTCTTTGCTTGCCCTGCTATGCGAACTTCATAGTTTCTTTTTGCTTTCCTTATCTCTTTTTTAAAATTTCTAACCAGTTGTACGAATTCCTGTTCTAAAGTGACCTCCCCATTTTTAATCCTTTTGTACCAAGCTCTCTTTTTACCTATAAGGTTCTTCAAATTCTTTGTTATCCACTTTGGGTCATTAGTATTCGATCTATTCAATTTGTATGGTATACTACGTTCCTGTGCTTTGTTTAGAATATTCTTAAATAAGTTATATATTGAATCCACATCGAAATCCCCATTTAAGTCACCTATCGCTGGGTTCATGTCTCGCTCCAAGACCGGCCCACACCCCATACCCAAGACTTTCCAATCAATTTGACCCAAAAAATTTCTTAGGCTATTAAAATCAGCTTTTCGAAAATCTGGCACTTTAACAGAATTTTCTCCTACTGGTCTATTCCATTCTATGCGAAATCTGATTTCTTTGTGATCACTGCTCCCTAGCTCACTCCCTATTTCGATGTCATTAATTTGCGTTTCCCTGTTAGTTAACACTAAATCTAAAATATTATTTTCCCGTGTTGGTTCCTTAATGTGTTGCGTAAGAAAGCAATCGTCAATTAATTCTAGAAAATCTTCTGCTTCACTATTCCCTGTTTTGTTCAACCAGTTTATTCCGCTAAAATTAAAGTCACCCATGACATAAATACTGTTAGATCTAGATGCTCTAGATATTTCATCCCATAGATGCTTTGCTTCCATTCTGTCTAAATTTGGTGGCCTATATATTACTCCTATTATAATATTATTAGCTTTTTCGTTTAATTCAATCCAAATAGTTTCTGTGTGTGGCTCTGTTTTGATTCCCTCTTTGAGACTACATTTCAAATTGTCCCTAACATATATGGCTACTCCACCTCCTCGTCTAATATATCTATCTGTGTGAAATAGTTTAAATCCATATATTTGATATTCAGCTAATAGTTCTCTATTTTCTACATTCATCCACGTTTCGGTAAGTGCAATAATATCTATTTTTTCTGTGCAGACAAGAGCATTTAATTCGTTAATTTTATTTCTTAGACTTCTACTGTTAGTGTAATATACCCTAAGTGAATTGTTATTTTGCGGACCTTCTCTTTCCCTGATCGTTTTGCCAATTCCTTTCTCCCACAAACACATACTTTTATTACCTCCTTCCTCAAAATCAATTCCCATACCTCTATCTACTAACAGTTTAAACCCAAACAAACACCTCTAACCACTTCTTCTAACGAGTTCGCAACAGCAACAACCCCAGCTCTCGATAGATGCACCCCATCACGAGCATACATTTCATTTCTTCCATAGAAGTGTTCCCAGTTGTCTATGAAAGATATTGCATTTGATTTGCAATATCTTTCCAGCCGGCAATTGACACCAAGTGCCCTCGATATCCATTCATTTCCCACTCCCTTTCTTGGAAGAATGCCACACATGATCGGGATTCCTCCCTTGCTCCTAACTAACTCTATGGCTGTTTTATACCTCTGAATCAGTTCCTCACTCCTAACTCGACCAACATCATTTCCTCCCACGCTAATGCAAATAATGGGATTGTTCCCATTACCAGCCATAATATCATTCATGTTGTTTATAATATCACCAATGCCAGCTCCGGGATAGCAAACCCTTAACCTGTTCCCCCTATCTCTAGCACAAAACGTTCTATCCAAATACCTTATCTGGGAATCTCCCACAACTAATGTTTGCTTAGGTACTTCCTTTACTTTCTGAGGGGCCTGCGCTTCCTTTCTAGAGTCTATGTACTAGAGTCGAGGGAAGAATTATTTGTATGTGAGAATCAGCAGCCAGGAAGTGTTGTGTAACAAAATAAATGACTGAACAGCAGGTGATGAGATGCTCTAGCAACTGAGGTGCTTCCTCATTATAGAAGTGGTGGCAGGGGGGCGACGGGCGGGTGTGCACGGCGCTGCCACTGCTCGGGGCCCCGTAGATGATACACACACGCAGGGGACAAGTTATACACAGCATGACATTGTTGAACTACTGAGTGGGACTAGTAGCATACAATGTCTCACACCAGGACACGCATGTCTTAACTCAGGTGACTAGTGTAAGATTCATCGTCTCTTGCCCGACTGTGTGGTGGCGCTATACCTGCACCCCCCTGCCCCCACTCCACTGTTTCCTCTCCCTGACCATTGCCTTCCTGACTGTACCTTCTTACTCAGCCCTGAGTGTGACTCTGGCCTCTTACTTGCCTCTAATTTTTATCATCACTTCAATCATTGGTCAGTATTCTTTCTCTTGCAATCTTGCTGCAAGTTTTTGACTACCTTCCATGTTTCTCTCATCTTATTTTATATCAATGGATTTCTGCACTGATATTTTGTTCTCTTTACTCAAGGATGTTTCCATGTTCTTTTTCACCAATTACATTTCATTTCTTTTATCATGGTTTTTCCACTTTGTTCTTGCTCTTTATATGCATCATTTTCCTGTCTTCATTTCCAGGCTAACTTTACACTTACATTTTCTTTGAATTTTAAAGAATGAATTTTTACTTAAGTAGAAATTCATAACAGTTCCTAACTACCAGTACCATGTTAATGTTATATAGTCTTTGTTGCATGTTTATTTGTACTGCAGCTGTAACTTATTACAGATGTTTCCATCATTATAACTCAAAACTCCTATCAAAATAAAACTATCCTTCATTTACTTACAAATTGTTAAGCAAAATCCAGCTTATCATTACTGGGGCAACATCTAACTGAATCAGTACCAACATGTATATAGGCCTACTTATCTACGTAGATAGTTACGTATCTAACATAGGCCTCCACACTGGGCTGGGTGGACGAGCTCTGTTGCCGAAAGTACACAGGCCGAGATATATATTATTATGCACTAATCTATCCCTATCTTAATTATGGTATCTGTGCATGGGGTTCAACCACTGACACCACCTCAAGTCCATCATTACCCAGCAAAAATCTGCTATCAGAATAATAAATTCTGCTTTCAGACAACACTCAGCCTCCTTGTTTAACTCCCTAAACATGCTAAACATAATCTCACTCCACAAATTCTCTTGTGTCAACTACATTTACAAAACCCCTGTTCCTAAATGCAAATCCTGCTCTGAAACTCTCCCTGGACAGATGTAATAGGACCCATTATCACCACACCAGAAATAAATCTCTTTGATATCCCCAGAGTCAAACTTAATTTGTGTAAACACTATGCAAATAAAGGAACCCAGTTTATGGAACTCGCTCCCTATTTAATTGAAAAAATTTCCAACTTTTGCATCATTCAAAAACAATACTAAAAAGTACCTAATTTCATCTTTAGTTTTTTACCTTTTGCTTTAAAACTGCACTGTATCTATTGCTACCCAATGTCCCAATCTTTATGTACCCAATCTGAACATCTTTATCATTGTGATCATTGCTGTCTTCTTATATGTACTGTCAATCTGCTGTATGGTGTCTGTTAATCTTGTTTAAATTACCAATCAAGCTGTCAATGTATTCAATCAGAGCTTTAATATACCAATGTGCCTTAATATACTTACTAATCTCTGTCATCTCTGTTTTCTTGCAATGTATTTGTTATTTTATTAATTCTGATAGAATTTACCTACTTAAAATTATCTGTTAGATTAAGGACCTGCCCGAAACGCTGCGCGTACTAGTGGCTTTACAAGAGTGTAATTACTGTACTCTGCTATGTATTCTCACAAACCCAATGTACCTTCTTGTATATAAATAAATAAATAAACTGTTAAACAAGACCACCGACTGAATATACACTAACGGTGAAGAGTATATGTAAGACATTACATATGGTAAGCTTAAACCTGAAATACAGACATGAAAAACTGGCAGCGGTTCACATGTCCGCCATGTGTGTGAGGTGACTCGTCTCCTTACAAGCATGGCACTTTCCACTACAATCAACATTACAATAGGAGGATACAACTTCCTTGGCCTTAACCGCTTCTGTCACACTCCTAACTGGACGACTCCAGAGCTCTGCAAGACATCTCTGGGTCAAGGAAACAGTAAGTAATTATCAAAGAAGGCACCAAGCCAAGAAGACTATGATGAAGACTATGTTGAACACTATATAGAAGACTATAACTGCTGGCTCAAATGCAGTAGAGCAAAGAATAAATGCAGGGGGGGGGGGGGTGGAATTCTCAGGAGGACCCTGACTGTTCCCTGGCCCTTGCATGAAGAGGTAGTGTTACCCACCTCACAGTCAGACCCCAATCTTTTCTTCAGCCACTTTGCAATGGTTGAAACCAGTCTTAAATGGCCCAAGAATCAGTGGGTAACTAGCCTGCAAGATAGATTAACGGGTAAGGCTCAGAAGATTTTTGCTTCCTTATCCATTACTCTGTTTTTATTAGGATTTTGTTAAGCAATTTTAGATGGGTATGAATTAAATCCTCAGGCACATAGGCAACAATTTAGACAATTGAGACGCTCATCCAACCAACCAGATGTTGTTTCCTTAGGAAAAAGATGGGTATTTTTGATAGGTGTCTACACTCCACTCGTGAACACATTTGCTGGCCTGAAAGATCTCCTTCTCAAGGAGCTTTTATCATGTTTCCCTGACAAAACTGCAGCCCATATGGTTGAGAAATGTAAAAATAAATCTGGTCTCAAGTGGTTTTGCTGGCCGATGAACATGAGTTTTCCCATATTGTGCCTTACAGAGCACAATATAATTCTTCCCCTGTTATTGCTAATGTTGCAAGACAACCTATGAGATCACCGACCAATACCCTTCCCCTCAGCCGTGCCCGCTGCAACTCTGATGAATTCTCTTAACCCTAAGCCACCGGTTCACAAAACTCAGTCTGGGTTCTGACCTTATAATAATGTTAGGTTTCCTTCCTAGGGCCCAACCTAGACACCCAGTCTGACCGGTTATGCATTCATTATATAATAAGAGGGGGGGGGGGGTCATCTTTTAAATTATATTTTCCAGTTTTAACCATATGTCAAACCCGTGGGTTGTGTAGAGAGAGCTAGAGGGACAACTGGACACGCAATTGATAACCGCTCAACCCAAAGGGTTAAAGGGTTATGAACCTTATATCTATTCGGGACAAATACTATGTGGGGGATGGCATGTGGAAACCCATGACTATGTTAACAGATACTGGCTTTTCCCAGAGCCTCACATTATTGACAGTGCTTTAGATTCTGTGGAAGAGGATCCAGATGAGTGTGTTTCCTCTGTGGCATCGCTGGTGCGGTTCAGTCGGCCCCCTTTGTTTAGGTCCATATCAGGTGTCTTAACCCTAGAGTTTTGCACCCTAGAGATCTGTGAAAACGTACCCATGCCTGGTACTGATGTGATGATGGGATATGACCTCGGTAGACAGCCCAGAGTAGTACCCGCTCAGCTCGCCATGTTGACCCAGCCCCGAGAGTGTGTCCTCATCCCAGCCTGTTGCTGAGAACAATTCAGTCTACTCTGCCTGCACGGGTACTAGGTCCAGACCCAGTAGACCAAGTTTTACGGTATGTGAAAAGGTAGATTCTAGAAGGGGCCGGACTTCTGTTGAGTGGGAAGTGGACCTCGCTGATACTTTTATGGCAACCTCGGAGGATGGTATTTAAACGCACGCGTTGTCCACCCTTCCTGTGGTAACCTGTGTTGACCACAGGGAGGAAGTCGGTCCAGGGGGTATTTCCCCCCAGCCTGCCGAAGGTTGATGCCTCCAACTTAAGTACCTTACAGAATAATGACTCCAGTTTAGCTATATGTTGTAAGGAGGCCGTCTCTTGGGTTGAAGCCTTGGCTGAGGGGAAATGGTTATTACCACCATGAACAGTTTCTGATGTGCAAATTGATGCACCCAGCAGATCCCCCCTCAGATGATTGAGGGAATTATTCAGCGTGTCGTCCCCAAGGCTTACCGAGAGCAGGTCCTCCAGGCGACCCATGATCAGACATCAAGGTGTTTCTAGCATGTACCACAAAACACTTACATTTTCTACTGGCCTAAGGTTAAGAACGATGTCCTAAGGTATTGTAGGTAGTGTACCATTTGTCAAAAAAAAAAAAAAAAAAATAGAGAAATCAGGCCGTGCCCAGGGCTCCCATGCGATCCATTGTTGTACCCCCAAGAACCATTCTCCCATGTGGTAACTGACTGTGGAGCTTCTGCCCCGGACCCACTCGGGCAACATATATATGATTAAGGTAATGTGCTTGATGACTAAATTTCCCGAAGAGTATGCGGTCCAGAACGCTAGAACCAAGACACTTCTCAGATACTTTTGTCAGTTTCTCATTGTTTGGTATGCCTAAGATCACAAACTGATATTGAGGCCAATTTCAGGTCAGGCTCATTCAGGGAATTCTGTGACTCCTGCCCTCGAGCACCGGCTCGCTAGCCCTTACCATCCACAAAGTCAGGGAACACTGGAGAGGTTTCACCAGACGCTAAAGAAGATGCTCAAAACCACGGGAGAGGGGTCCCAGTTAAGTTGGGACGAGAATCATCTCAATGTTAGCGGCTCGGGAAGGGTTACAATAGTCATTGTGTTCCTCCCACCCTTTAGACCTAATCTTTGTACATGAAGTTAGGGGTCTCCATAAAATGCTGAAGGAGAAGATAATGGGTGATCTTTCTGCCTCAGTAGGGGGATAATTTTTGGGCGAGGTAAGACAAATTGTCTAAATGTAAGGAAGTAGCCCTGCAACATTTGCAGGAGACTCAGGGGAAGGAGGCATGATTACAAATTTAAGGGCCAACTTAGGAAGTTTGGGCCTGGGGACCTGGTACTTTTGTTGAAACCCCGTCTGGATTCCTCCATGGCCCACAGGTTCGAGGGCCATACGAGATAGTTACCCTGTTGGGGGACCTGTCTTGCAAGATTCGAACCGAAGAACCCCCCGAAGCATTGTTCACCTAAACCATCTGAAACTTCACAGGGACCACACCAAGTGCTCTTTGCTGTTCAAAGATGGGCTGACATTGTAGAGGACCCCAGTGGGGAAATTGTAACTAACCTTGCCTCTTGTAATTGTAGTGTGGGCGGGGAGATGCCGACTCATTTGCAGGAGACTGAGCAGCAGGAGATGCGAGAGCTGTTGGTAGAGTTCGACGAGTTGTTTGGGGAGATTACATCCCAGACCTCACTGGTTTGCCATGATGCCCAACTCACCGATGCTACCCTTATTCAGGGGTACCCCTATCGGGTGAACCCCAAGATGCGCGCCCTCATCCAGAAGGAGGTGGACTTCCTCCTCCAGCATGGACTCATCCACCCAAGTAGCAGCTCCTGGTGCTCGTCGTGTTTATTAGTGCCAAAACCAAGTGGTGCCTGGCAGCTGTGCACTGATTATCGTCGTCCCAACAAGGTCACTAAAGTTGATAGTATCACTTGCCCCTTTTAGAGGAGTGTATTGACCAGATTGGTCATAACCTGTATGTCAAAATTTGACTTACCCAAGGGTTGTCAAATCCCCCTCATGGCGCGTGCCAGTGAGGTCACCGTTTATCACCCCTGATGAGACGTTTGAGTACCTGGTTATGCCTTTCGGTCTGCATAAAGCACCTGCTACCTTCCAGAGATTAATGAACTCTGTACTAACTTGTGTACATAATTGTAGGGCTTACCTGGACGATATTGCATTATGCAGACCCATTTGGGAGGAGCATGTGGTAGCACTACGAAAGTTGTTCATGTCTCTGAAGCGGGCAAATTTAACTATCAATGTATTTAAATGTAGGTTGGCCCTCTAGGAACCATTGTGTATTTGGGCCATTATGTCACGCAAGGAAAGGTAATCCCCTTCAAGACAAGATTCAGGCCATCGTGGACTATCCAGTCTTAACGAGTAAAAAAGAGGTAGAGAGATTCATAGGTACGATTGCCTACTACTGGAGGTATTGTAAAAATTACTTCATTGTGGTGGAACCTATGACCAAGTTGTTGAAAAAAGGGGGTCAAGTTCAAGTGGACACAAGTGTGTTTGAAAAATTGAGAACCAAAAAGGAACCTTATCTTCCCAGTGTTGGCCAGCCCCCATTTTGATCTAGGTTATCTTGAGATGATTTTGGGGCTTAGCGCCCCCACGGCCTGGTCCTTGACCAGGCATCCTTTTTTGTTACACATCCCCAGAAAGTAGCTTGTAGCAGCTGTCTAACTCCCGGGTACCTATTTACTGCTAGGTGAATGGGGCCATCAGAGTGAAAAAAAATTTGCCCATTTGTCTATGCCTCCACCGGGATCGAACCCGGAACCTCGGGACTACGAATCCAAAGGGCTGTCCACTCCACTGTCAGGCGCCGAATTGTCAGGCAGATTAGCAATATATCTTATATATTGGTGTGTCTGACTTATGTGTGTGTGGGGGGGGGGGGGGCAGTATTTAAAAAAGTGGGAAGATACTGTCGATCATCAGGTGTACTATTTTTCCAGGAAGTTCGATAGTTCGAAGGTACAGGGACAGTAATGTTTCAAAAAGGGGAAGATCGATACACTGGATGATCGACAGTATTATTTTTCCAGAAAGTTTGATAAAGCCCAGAGGAACTATTCAATGGTGGAAAAGGAAGCCTTGGCCCTAATCTTAGCTTGCCATAAAATATGCTATGGAGAGCAATGTGATTAAATTTTCGAGAGTAACTCGTCGCCCAATGAAAATCCCCAGCTCTGTACTTAGGCACAGAAAACGGGGGTACTATTAAAACAATGACTTCACAACTCTTCAGTAATGTACGAGATAAAATGAGCTCCACTACTATCATACACTCCATGAACAGGACTTTACTTACAGGATGTAGGCAGTGTCTCGTGCACTAGGCTATCTATAAACCACCATAATAAGAATCTTCCACTCTACTGGTGAATACTAAACTGAATGGCCATTCCAATTCAAGTATAAGCACATTAAAAATGTCGGAAAACCCGACATCATTTTCTATTATTAAATACAATCTGCAGATAATATTGCTGCTGTTGTATACACAAGTTAACCCATAGAAAATTTAGCTTTTAGTGGAATTATCCATTAATAGAAAACGGGATATCATTGCCACAGTGCTATAAATTCACCAGCTATTCTGTTGGTAATTATTCCTAAATACTGTAGTCTTTAGACTTTGACCCTCATAAAAACATATTTGAATTAATTTAATTATCAGTATCAAAATAAAGTAAATGTGACCCTTCTATCACTTATTGACATCTGGACACGAGAGCCAGGCGTCAGTGGTGGGAGGTCGGCTATTATTTAACAACAGTGGCAGGAGCTAATTCAGCTCCTATAATTCTCCTTTGAACGAAGTGTTATGGAGATCACATTAGTGCTTCTTCCATTATCAACATGCAGTCAACATCTAAACAAGGGAAGTGTCTTACCGAAACCCGTTTATCTAATCATTTCTGGCCAGTTAATGTTAAGTAGATATAAGGCGAACCGGTTAGGACACTAGACAAGTCACTAAACTCAGGAACAAGAAGAGGAAGAAGGAATTAATCTTGGTACATCAGTTCCTTGGGTGTTAGAAGTCAGCCTCGCATGAGGATTATATGGTGTCAACATCCTAGTTATACTTGGTGCACCAAGTCTACCATACAATAAGATAAGGCACCCAAATTTATTTACTGATGTATGTAGTTTACCAGCATTTATATAAATTTAATATAACACCCCCCTCCCCCCCTAATGTGTAGGAATCGATTTGAGAGAATATTGTAGACAGTCCACTAAACATACAAATGGCTATCGAAATAAATTAACGTATATACAAGTTCTATATAAATTCATATAAATTAAATAATAAATCTCACAGGTCGGTTCCCACAGAAAAAAAACCTAGTTTACACGACAAAACAACTAGTAAGTGCCAAGGCCACAGATCACCAGGCCATGTCTCCACACTGCCTCCCAGTCGACAACAGACGCCAAAAGCCCGCGCTTCTAGCGGCCTGCAGTCAGACGAATGTGTTCGAGCGCCTAGGCCTAGTAATTTCCCTACCAAGCCATCTCAAACTATCCTTCATAGGTTAATCTTTTGAGATGTAGAGAAGTAGAGGTGCATTCGGTCACAAACACCTCCAGTAAAGGTCTGGTTGACGCAGTGATGGCTGTGCCAGGCAGCTGGAATGGTGGAGGGTTGAGATGTTACTAATGTGTGTGCTTACACCGCAGCCACGGTCACAGCGGGCAGTGTTGGCAACCCATGCTGTTCACACTTGTGCCTACTGGCTGCTTAGTTCTTTTTCTGGACCAAAGCGACAGCGACATTGAAGAAGCAAGTTTTGTGGAAACTTTAAAGTAGTGGGAGAAACGGGACAGCGAATGGGTTTATTCTAATGATTAGTATTTAGTTTGCCGAGTTTCATGAGGATTCTTGCTAGTATTTTAGAGTAATTGGGCGAGTGAATAATGTACTGTACAACTAGATGATGGTATTAATAACAGACTGTTGAAAGAATATAGGTTTATTTTGATAAGGCTTATTTTAATAAGGATTACATATGCCTGACACATTGTGTACTTAAACAAGATATCTTGTTAAACAAGAAATCATCTTTTAGAAAAGAGAGATCTACATTTAAAATGACTGCTAGATTTTTTTTTGTGTCACCAGTAATGAAAAACAAAATGGTGTAGTTGTAACTAGCAACTTCTGCCCATGAGAGTTTACGAGAAAAGTCAACATGCATCGGAACTCTGAAAAGAAGCTTGTTATGGCAAGAAGACTAGAGGCCAAGACTGGAAGCTCAACTCCAGCCTGTCACTCCCACCTGTGTTGTGGTAGACAGCACAGCGGCACTGTTGAAGCTAGACAGTGAATGGTGTGGATAAAGTTTCTTGATGGCTGTGACAGCAGCACCACCCCAAGGCCAGTTTGTGGTACACTGGCACAGCTCTCGATACTATCACGTTCACTCAAGTCTCAAAATGTGAGGGAGTTAACTCACTTAGTTTAGGCCCTGAAGTTGGTGGGGCAGCCACAGCAAGACCAGAAATATGACCCGTTGTTATTCTCTGTGATTGCTGTGGCTGTTTGCGACACTCAGTATTTGGGGCATTCACGGATATTCGTACAAAAGATTACATGGATAGTGAAATTGGGATTCCGAATTATAATTTATATAGATGTGATAGAAAAACTAGGTCAAATGGAGGAGTAGGTTTATATATTAAAGAGGACCTGGTATGCACAGAACTACTAAACTCAACTAATGAGGTGGTAGAGGTACTTGGAATTAAGGTAGAGAAACTAAACCTAATTATTATTCTAATATATAAACCGCCAGATACAACAGTTGAGGAATTCACAGCAGATGCACAAAATAGAGAACATACTTGATAACCTAGCAAACCCAGCTCCAGATATTATCTTCCTTGGAGATTTCAATTTACCGAGTCTAAGATGGAGAATGGCAAACAATATCATAGCAGGGAATGACCCGGGAAATAACCAACCACAGGTCAGAGAACTTTTGAAATTCTGACAAATTCTCGCTCAATCAACAGATTACAGATCCAACTAGGAACGAACACACACTAGACTTGTTATTCACAAACAATGATGAACTAAATAGAGACATCACAATCTCAGATACTTCATACTCAGACCATACGCTCATTGAAGTGTGAACTAGCATAAATAACGGTAGTAGGTCTAACAGACCCAACAAGCGAGAAGGAGAATTCAATCAATTCAATTTCAACAGTAAGAGGATCGACTGGGAAAAAATGTAGACCTTGCAACCATTCAATGGGAGACTGTCTTAAGCGACAAAACTCCCACACAGGGAATAGCTCAACTGACAGCTGAAGCTTATAAGGTCTGCTTGAAGCACGTGCCTGTGAGGAGGGGCAGAAAGAGGGCCACTCTAGAAAGAGAACGCAGATGACTGTACAGGAGAAGGAAAAAAATAACTGAAATGCTTCGGTAGACAACTATCACAAGCAAGGAAAATAAACCTAAGCATGGAGATCAAAGAAATAGAACAAACGTTGAAGTGATCATATGAGTCTGAGGAAATGGAATTGGAACAAAGCTATACAAGAGAAAGAAAAATGCAAAATATTTTTTCACATACGCAAAATCAAAAACCTCGACCAGTATTGGACCTTAATTTACAAATGAAGGTTCGTACACAGAGGACAACAGAGATTAGTGAAATTCTAAGAAGCCAATATGAGGCTATGTTTAGCACACCAATAAACAACATGAAAGTTGATGACCCAGACAGTTTCTTTATGAATGACATTCAAGCTGCAGATAATATAACGGATATAACCACCAACTCTGAAGACTTTGAAAGAGAAATTGACAATATGCCTATGCACTCAGCTCTTGGGCCCGACTCATGGAATTCAATATTCATAAAGAAATGTAAAGTACCAGTAGCGTGAGCACTCAGCGTAATATGGAGAAAGAGCCTGGATACAGGGGAGATACCAGCAGCACTTAAATCTGCAGATATAGCTCCTTTGCACAAGGGGGGAGTAAAGCCTTGGCAAAAAATTATAGGCCAGTTGCTCTAACATCACACACAATAAAAGTGTTTGAAAGAGTGATTAGGAAACAAATTTCTAGTTTTATGGAAAATAATGAGTTGCACAACTCAGGCCAACATGGATTTAGAGCCTGTGTCACAGTTACTCAACCACTATGACAAAATCACAGAAACTCTAGAAGAAAAGCAAAACGCAGATGTTGTATACACAGACTTTGCAAAGGCGTTCGACAAATGTGACCATAGGGTGATAGCACACAAAATGAGGTCAATAGGAATAACTGGAAAAGTAGGACGCTGGATACTCTATTTCCTGTCGAACAGAACACAGTAACAGTTGTTACGGCGCCCTCTCCTATTTCTTTCGTTTGCCTGCTTTAAGAGTCTCATCAGCTCTCCCTACTGATTCTCTGAGGTACAGGGAGTCTGTTGGTACATGTGGCGACCAGACCGGCCGCCAGATAAGGGAGAAATTTACATTATAAGTTTGTAGGTAAAGGGGAAGGTGGCGCCCTGGTGTAAATGAAAGAGTACCCGCTACCTGCATATCCGCCGTTTTGTAGAAAACGCTAGCCGTGTGCGGATTGGGTGGCGTGGGTCACGGATGACCAATCAGAGCCCGCCGTGACGTCACCGAGTGCCCCGGGCAGCGCCAACATCAGAGTTGACCTGACTGTGGAAGTGAGGGGGACACGCCTCTGTCAGCTCTCGAGGATTTGAGGCTCTACAAGCCTTATTCAGTGGATTAAACTAGCCATCGCAGCCCACCATCGTTATTGGAGACCCTGCGCATCTGGGAAGCAAGAAGCCAAGTTCATTGAGCAGAGGAGTGCCAAACTTGGAAAATTAGTCGGCGACGACGCTTGGCGGCGCCGCTGGACGCTGAGAGCCTGGAAAGGTGTGGCGGGCAGGCTTAGCTGTGACTGGGTCACATCCACTGAGGGTTTTGGAGGGACGACACCGTTCCTAGGGCAAGGAGCAACGCCTTGCGGAAGGGACGAGCGTGTGCATGTAGTGATTAGCTCAGTGCCCACTGGTGAACCAGGATTGGGATAGCCGAATCTCAGGGATTGGATCGGCGATGACGCGAAAGCTTCACGTCACCTGAGGACCTGTGTGACGTTCCTGGATCGTCAAGGACCGACTCAGGAAGGATGGGAACCTCACACCATCGAGGGACAGGCGTCGTGAGCCAGGAATGTAAAGGTAGATCAATTTTCCCTCCCATTACCCCTTGTGTGAGTAGGCTAGTTAGGCCACGATATTAGCATTTGTATGTTGCAGTACAGCATTAATACTTTAGTAGTAGGATAGGCTGCAGGGCAGCTTGTGTCCAGGACTGTTGGAGAGGACAGTGTGTGTGGACGGCAGGACAGTTGAAGAGGTGGTGGCGAAGAGGCCCTCCTGTGAGAGAGTGTGGGACTCCTGTCTTTCTGCCCAGTTGAAGGAGTGGTTGGAGGTCGTGAAAGAAGAGTTGCCGACGATCTCCAGATTTATTATCCTTATGTTCATTTTCCCGTATTGCTTGTGATTGTATGTGTGATCATGTAATTTGTGTCAGTAAATTCACACATTTTATCATTGTGTTTAAGTGTGCCTCCATTATAATATTTCTTTATGAGCATACACGAGGGTCATAGTACCACCTAGGGAACGTCACGTTCTCTATAGAAGTTCTTATCATCTGGAGAGTGGTAAAGCAGCACAGACTTGTATAAAAGTGTACCCTAGGCTATCCGACTAGTATCAGAGCCTGACTGGTGGCAACAGGTAACGTAGTGGCTGGAGGGAGAGGTAAAGCCCCACAGACTTATGGGAGAGTACCCTGGGCCGACAGTCCAGTAGCAGATCTACGGGAGTAGCAACAATCTGGCAACAAACAGTATAGAATACGCCCACTGAACTGCATCGCTGGGGTGCAGATATACTAACCCAGCTGGCGGCCTTGTTAAGATGATGATAAAGAAGGCAGGTGGGAAAGGAGTTCCTGCAACCTTTTTGTCTGGCAGGCATGACTCGGGGAAATATTGTTATAAGGTAAGCCCGAGTCTTCCTTCCCTTCTCCACGAGTCTAGGCCGGAACTGCTAACGACAGTTTTCCCGTGGTTGACTGAAGGGCTCCCAGGGTGAATCAGTGGCACCCCCCCTTTAGTGTTGGGAGCAAAGACCTGCGGTGGTGGGCACTGCTGGTCCTCTCCTGTGGGACCAAGGAGACTCCGGTGAATCCCGGGAGTCGGAGGGGCTAAGTAGTCTGCCTTCTGAGCCCCTAGCAGCCGATTGTTAGCGGAGCCCCAGCCCACCCCCCGTGACACAGTCAATCAAATAAAATAGAGTCCAAGCGAAGTTAAAAGTTCTGTACCTCAAGGTACAGTCCTTGCACCGCTACTGTTCCTTATTCTCATATCAGATATAGACAAAAATACACGTCACAGTTTTGTGTCATCCTTCGCAGACACAAAAATCAGCATGAAAATTACCTCTGCTGAAGACATTGAAAAATTACAAGCAGTTGTCAACAAAGTTTTCGATTGGGCAGCAGAAAATAACATGATATTTAACAGTGATAAATTTCAGGTACTCAGGTATGGCAAAAATGAGGATCTGAAACATAATACAGGGTACAAAACAATTGAATCTTCCCATAGTAGAAAAACATGTCAAGGATTTGGGAATAATAATGTCCTACGATCTAACGTTTAGGGAGCATAACCAAGCAAATATTGCATCAGCCAGAAAAATTATACGATGGATTACGAGAACTTTCAAATCCAGGGATCCCTTCATAATGGTTGTACTCTTCAAGTCACTTGTGTTCTCCTGTCTCGAGTACTGCTCAGTACTTGCTTTCCCCTTTATACCAGGAGAGATTGCCGAAATAGAGGGAATACAGAGAACATATACGGCATGCATAGACGAGATAAAACACCTAAATTATTGGGATCGTCTCTAAGCTCTCCAAATGTACTCTCTAGAGCGAGCCGGTCGGCCGAGCGGACAGCATGCTGGACTTCTGATCCTGTGGTCCTGTGTTAGATCCCAGGCACCGGCGAGAAACAATGGGCAGAGTTTCTTTCACCCTATGCCCCTGTTACCTAGCAGTAAAATAGGTACCTGGGTGTTAGTCGGCTGTCACAGGCTGCTTCCTGGGGGTGGAGGCCTGGTCGAGGACCGGGCCACGGGGACACTAAAAAGCCCCGAAATCATCAAGATAACCTCTAGAAAGGAGACGAGAGAGATACCAAATAATATACACATGGAAAATACGGGAGGGCCAGGTCCCAAATCTACACAGTAAAATAACAACGTACTGGAGTGAACTATATGGAAGAAAATGCAAGATTGAACCAGTGAAGAGCAGAGGTTCCATAGGCACAATCAGAGAACACTGTATAAACATCAGAGGTCCGCGGTTGTTCAACCTCCTCCCAGCGACCATAAGAAATACTGCCGAAACCACCGTGGACATCAAGAGAAAACTGGACTTTTCTAAGAGAAGTTCCGGATCAGCCGGGCTGTGGTGGGTATGTGGGCATGCGGGCCGCTCCAAGCAACAGCCTGGTGGACAAACTCAAAAGTTGAGCCTGGCCTCAGGCCGGGCTTGTGGAGTAGAAGAACTCCCAGAACCCCCTCAACCAGGTATCAACCAGGTATCAACCAGGTGTTACGACCCAGGGTTCCTTAGTTGGAAACCAGAGGGCAAATTAAGCTCTAAATAATTACTTTACATTAATACATAGAATTTGATCATGTGGGAAGGATATTTAATTACAATAACATTTATATCATGCTCCTTAAAACCGGGGGTATATGCTCTATTCCCGTCGCCCTTGCCAAACGTAAGATAAATCTTGGTTCTCACAGAGCAGTCAGACTGAGCTTCTTGTTGATTAAATATAATATTGAACTAGTTCTCAGCTATTCTTATAACTATTAAAGTAACTAGTAACAAAGGCCGGTGAAGACTTGTATTGTTTGTAGCTGCACGATCAACTAGGTATCTTCCCGGCAACAACAACCTGAGAGCTCGGGGACTGGAGTCTGCTTCCTTCTTGCCTGGAATACTGTGCTGGGGTCAACACCTCTCCTGTGTGGCTCTATCTCCTCCTCTTCCTACTCTTCTCTTCCCTTACCCCATTCTGGTTTTTTTCCGCAGTTTTGTTAGGATTACTGTACCGTGTTACTAGCTAGGTGTGTGTTTTATTTACTAGTAATGTATAGTATAAGCCAGTGTTTTGGGCATCCCTAAGTGTATTGTGTTGTGACTAGGGTGCCACGTGGGGCTTAGCTACCCCAGGCTGCTTCAAGCCTTTCGAGTGCTTCTTTTCAAGTAGACTTTATCCTAGCTTTTCCAAGTGTAAGCCTTGTATTCTGTCTGTGGACCAAGGTAGTTAACGTAAGATAATGTGGTAAAGTGTATTTTTATTATAGTAATGTATATGGAAGGTTATTAATAAATAGGTTAGTTATTGAGGTGTATCCATTAATCCTGTTGAAGTGGTGTAGGCGATTGTCTAGACAACAGATCTAATCTAAAACCTTTAAACATTAACAGGAACCTATGTTACTTGGGGGCCAGGCCTATCTATCCCACTATTTTTGATACATCTTGATTATAGCCATTAGCCCTTCGCAATAACACCTCATACTCCCCATAACAGACCGCAACACTATCTAGAGTTAAGGCACTTCCGAAGTTAAGAAAATACAAAGATGTGTTATTCAAATCTGTGACAGTTTTGTAAAAGTTTTTTCCTTACCTTTCTTTTCTTTCAGTACACTTTCTTCACTAAATTTTGTGCAAACGAATCTAGATTGAAGAAGTTGTATGTAAAAGACGTAGTTATAAGGCAAGCCTTAGTTGTAAGGCTAACCAATAGACCTATTGCTGAGGATCTGTGTCAAGTGGAGGTTGAGCAGGCAAGGTGTTGAAGCCTTCTCCCCTCTCCTACCTCATGCCACTTAAAGGCGGTGATGACATTTAACCTATGAGGTGGTCTTGTGCAGCTCTGACACACAAGTCTTGGTCGAGATGGTGGTATTAAGTGGCACACCTTTGTGTGCTGACCTTACACACTATAATAGCATAGCTGCTGAAGTGCATCATCCAGGGCTATTGAATATGGGTAAGCTTTTGAAATGTGATTTTTTTGCAAATTATGTAAGAGATGAAACCAGTTGCAGCAATGAATGCGCCCATTCCAAACGTCTTCCCTGTGCTTCCTAGAAGGTTGCTAGAAAAGCTTCTTAGATGGTTGTAACAGAACCCACGAGCACCACACCAGAAACAAATACCCATTTGATATTCTAAGAGTACGACTTTAACTAGAAATGCTCTACAAATCAAGGGACTCAGAATGTGGAATTACGTTCCCCATCATATTAAAGACAGTACCTCTCTCAACTAGTTTAAGATAAAAACTAAGCACTACCTAATTAACTCCCGGTAACCAACCTTACCCCTAAATGTCAACCCATGTCTGCTATTTTAAACAATGCTGTTTGTCGACCAAAATGTATATTTGCTATTTTTCTCCCATGTTCCCCCTTTTTTATTTATATATTTTCTCCACACAATATATACTTTAATCTCAATTAGTATTAAGTTTTAGTCATTAGGTTTTTTCCTGTCCGAAACGCTTCGCGTAATAGTGGCTTTAGGCATTGTATGTACCAGCTCTATCTATAACTCCATTAATGTTTGTATCACATCTTGTATGTAAGTACTTTACTTGAATAAACATTTGAATTTGACTGTTCTGGAGGGGACGAGTAGGGAGACTTCAGCAAACGTGCGTCCCTGTTGTGGTGTAGCATTCTGGAGTGCCCCTCGCCTCCCTTCATGCCCCTGCATCTTCCCCCTTCCCCGTCCTCCTGCACCACACCCGCCACCGCATCACCCAGGCTCAAGGATAACATCTAAATGGTTCAAAAACCCATAATACCACATTTAATTTTGTTATTGTGGCTCAAGTTCATCAAGCGACTGAATAAGTATGTGATATAAATGTAACCATATTGGCCATTCATGCAGTCTACGTGTTTGGATTGGCTCTTGATATGTAAACAAATCAGAGTCAAAGGGCAGTTTATAATTTTTTTTTTTGGGGGGGGGGGGGGAAGGGAGAGGATGGGAGAGAAACAGAGAGCTTACCTTATTGTACTTGCGGGGGTTGAGCTCTGGCTCTTTGGTCCCGCCTATCAATTGTCAATCAACTAATGTACAGGTTCCTGAGACTACTAAGCTATCATATCTACACTTGAAGCTGTGTATGGAGTCAGCCTCCACCACATCACTGCCTAATACATTCCATTTGTCTACTACTGACACTGAAAAATTTATTTTTAACGTCTCTATGGCTCATTTGGGCACTCAGTTGCCACCTGTGTCCCCTAGTACGTGTGCTCCTTGTGGTAAATAGTCTGTCTTTATCTACCCTATCAATTTCTCCGAGAATCTTTTATGTGGTAATCATGTCCCCTCTAACTTCTATCTCCCAGTGACGTGAGGTTTAATTCCCGTAGTTTATTCTCGTAGCTCATACCCCTCAGTTCGGGTACTAGTCTGGTGGTAAGCCATTGAACCTTTTCCAGTTTAGTCTTATGACTGACTAGATATGGACTCCATGCTAGAGTCCGTGTTCTCCAGGATTGGTCTGACATAGGTGGTATACAAAGTTCTGAAAAGATTCCTTACACAAATTTCTTAAGGCTGCTCTTTTCTTGGCCAACCTGGCATATGCCGCTGATGTAATCCTTCGGATACGAGCTTCAGGGGGACAGGTCTGGCTTGATATCAACCCCCAGGTTGATATCAACACCCAGGGTGATATCAACCCCCCCCCCCCTCTCTCTCTCAGACTAAGTATTTCATCTCCCAAATGATACCTTGTATCTGTCTTCTGCTCCCTACACCTATCTTCATTAACCCAAGTAAATGAAATGTAAACTGTAACAACTATTTGTTCGACCATTCCTGCAGCTTGTCCAGGTCTTCTTGAAGCCTCAAGCTGTCCTCCTCTGTCTTAATCCTTCTCATAATTCTGGCGTTATCAGCAAACATTGAAAAGAATGAGTCTACCTACTGGGAGATCATTTACGTATATTAGAAACAGGATCGGTCCGAGTACAGAGCCTTGTTGGTTTTCGCTGGTGACTTCATGCCAATCTGAGGTCTCGCCCCTCACTAACTCGCTGCTTCCTATTGCTTAGGTACTCCACAGGAGCGCCCAACCAGTTACTCCTGCCTGTTTTTCCAGCTTATGCATTAGCCTTTTATGGGGTACTGTGTCAAAGGCTTTCCGACAGTCCAAAAAAATGCAGTCCGCTCATCCTTCTCTTGATCAATTTTTGTCACCTGATCGTAGAATTCTATTAAGCCTGTAAGGCAAGATTTACCCCTCCCCGAATCCATGTTGATGCGTTCTGCCGAAGTCCCTCCCCCCTCCTCTCTCCCCCTCCCTGTGTGTGATTGTGCACGCATGGAATTATAAGGGAAAGATGAGTAATGTGTTGGGGTTTGATGGGTAACTATCTTATTTATATTAATCTGACTTGTTTATTAACCAAAGTGTTATCACCAAAATCATATTTTATTGCAGTTTTAAAGTTAATATAAATAAAAGTGAGCTGATAATGTGGTTACTTGCTATGAGTCAGGTTTACAAGTCAGATAGCGCGGCCCACAGGTCCACCTTCCACGCCCACATCTACACCCAGCGCCAAACACCAGCAGGACAACACCTTTATTGGGTCAACTCTATGCTCATCCACAAGCATTACCTCTCGAATATTTTATTGTTTATTCTGTAGGCCAATTCCCACTCTGCTATTGAAGACTGTGTGACTTTGCTCAAGGTCGTACAGAGTACCATTCATATTCCAGTCTTGGTGGTGTAGGGCAACGCAAACGGAGTGTTGGCAGCTGGTTTTTTATGGTTTATAAGATCATTAGGTACTAGTACAGAGGATTTGAATATGGCCATGTAGTAGATCTTAGAACATTCTGGGAGTTCATATTTGTATAGAATTATAAATCGTGTGAAGAATAATGTCGAGTGATTCGGTACTGTCCAGATGCAATGCCCGAGAGAGATTTGGTACTGGAATGTATTGGCCGTTATTGAAAATTCCATAACATTTTATCCATTTCTGATTACTTGTTAATCAAGTGAATAATATGAAATTTAATATTATAGGTATTGTAATGATTAGGTTACAGAATATGCAGGATTCAGCCTGGGAAGAAAGTCCACAAGAGCTATTTTTGTATCCATGATCCCCATCCCCTCCCTAAGAGAAGGCTTTCTTCAATATATTGCCAAACAAAATTATGTACTCGAGTCGAGGGAAGAATTATTTGTATGTGAGAATCAGCAGCCAGGAAGTGTTGTGTAACAAAATAAATGACTGAACAGCAGGTGATGAGATGCTCTAGCAACTGAGGTGCTTCCTCATTATAGAAGTGTTGGCAGGGGGGCGACGGGCGGGTGTGCACGGCGCTACCACTGCTCGGGGCCCCGTAGTTGATACACACACGCAGGGGACAAGTTATACACAGCATGACTGCTGAACTACTGAGTGGGACAATGTCTCACACCTGGACACACATGTCTTAACTCAGGTGACTAGTGTAAGATTCATCGCCTCATGCCCGACTGTGTGGTGTCACTATACCTGCACCCCCCCTGCCCACACTCCACTGTTTCCTCTCCCTGACCAAAGTATTTGTATTGCAAAGTAACTGCTTTATTTGAATTGCAGCTGTAACTTCTTACAGATGTTTCCATCATAACTCAAAACTCCAGTCAATAATAATAAAACTATCCTTCATTTACTTACAAATTGTTAAGCAAAATCCAGCTTATCATTACTAGGGCAACATCTAAGTAACTGAATCAGTACTAACAAATTTACATAGTATCTAACATATGCCTCCACACTGGGCTGGGTGGAAGGCCTGGGCGAGCTTTCTCTGCTGCCAAAAGTACATAGGCTGAGAGAGAGAGATTACTGTTAAATAAGACCCCCGACTAAATATATCCTCACAGATGAGTATATGCCAGACAGATTACATATGGTAAGCTTAAACCTGAAATACAGACATGAAAAACTGGCAGCGGTTCACATGTCCGCCATGTGTGTGAGGTGACTCGCCTCCTTACAAGCATGGCACTTTCCACTACAATCAACATTACAATAGGAGGATACAACTTCCTTGGCCTTAACCGCTTCTGTCACACTCCTAACTGGACGACTCCAGAGCTCTGCAAGACATCTCTGGGTCAAGGAAACAGTAAGTAATTATCAAAGAAGGCACCAAGCCAAGAAGACTATGATGAAGACTATGTTGAACACTATATAGAAGACTATAACTGCTGGCTCAAATGCAGTAGAGCAAAGAATAAATGCAGGGTGGGGGGGTGGAAATCTCAGGAGGACCCTGACTGTTCCCTGGCCCTTGCATGAAGAGGTAGTGTTACCCACCTCACAGTCAGACCCCAATCTTTTCTTCAGCCACTTTGCAATGGTTGAAACCAGTCTTAAATGGCCCAAGAATCAGTGGGTAGCTAACCTGCAAGATAGATTAACGGTTAAGGCTCAAAAGATTTTTGCTTCCTTATCCATTACTGTTTTTATGATTTTGTTAAGCAAGCAATTTTAGATGGGTATGAATTAAATCCTCAGGCACATAGGCAACAATTTAGACAATTGAGACGCTCATCCAACCAACCAGATGTTGTTTCCTTAGGAAAAAGATGGGTATTTTTGATAGGTGTCTACACTCCACTCGTGAACACATTTGCTGGCCTGAAAGATCTCCTTCTCAAGGAGTTTTTATCATGTTTCCCTGACAAAACTGCAGCCCATATGGTTCAGAAATGTAAAAACAAATCTGGTCTCAAGTGGCTTTGCTGGCCGATGAACATGAGCTTTGGCATATTGTGCCTTACAGAGCACAATATAATTATTCCCGTGTTATTGCTAATGTTGCAAGACAACCTATGAGATCACCGACCAATACCCTTCCCCTCAGCCGTGCCCGCTGCAACTCTGATGAATTCTCTTAACCCTAAGCCACCGGTTCACAAAACTCAGTCTGGGTTCTGACCTTATAATAATGTTAGGTTTCCTTCCTAGGGCCCAACCTAGACCCCCAGTCTGACCGGTTATGCATTCATTATATAATAAGAGGGGGGGGGGAGGGTCATCTTTTAAATTATATTTTCCAGTTTTAACCATATGTCAAACCCGTGGGTTGTGTAGAGAGAGCTAGAGGGACAACTGGACACAATTGATAACCGCTCAACCCAAAGGGTTAAAGGGTTATGAACCTTATATCTATTCGGGACAAATACTATGTGGGGGATGGCATGTGGAAACCCATGACTATGTTAACAGATACTGGCTTTTCCCAGAGCCTCACATTATTGACAGTGCTTTAGATTCTGTGGAAGAGGATCCAGACGAGTGTGTTGCCTCTGTGGCATCGCTGGTGCGGTTCAGTCGGCCCCCTTTGTTTAGGTCCATATTAGGTGTCTTAACCCTAGAGTTTTTGCACTCCCATGGCTGGTACTGATGTGATGATGGGATATTACCTCGCTAGAGCGCCCAGAGTAGTACCCGCTCATCTGGTCATGTTGACCCAGCCTGAGAGTGTGTCCTCATCCCAGCCTGTTGCTGAGAACGATTCAGTGTACTCTGCCTGCACGGTTACTAGGTCGATGAGACCCAGTAGACCATGTTTTACGGTATGTGAAAAGGTAGATTCTAGAAGGGGCCGGACTTCTGTCGAGGAGTGGGAAGTGGACCTCACTGATACTTTTATGGCAACCTCGGAGGATGGCATTTAAACGCACGCGTTGTCCACCCTTCCTGTGGTAACCTGTGTTGACCACAGGGAGGAAGTCGGTCCAGGGGGTATTTCCCCCAGCCTGCCGAAGGTTGATGCCTCCAACTTAAGTACTTTACAGAATAATGACTCCAGTTTAGCTTTAGGTAGAAAGGAGGCCGTCTCTTGGGTTGAAGCCTTGGCTGAGTGAAACTGGTTATTACCACAATGAACAGTTTCTGATGAGCAACTGGATGCCCCCAAGACATCCCCCCCCCCCACTTAGATGGCTGTGAGGGAATTATTCAGCTTGTCGTCCCCAAGGCTTACCAAGAGCAGGTCCTCCAGGCGACCCATGATGATCCCATGAGTGGACATCAAGGTATTTCTAGCATGTACTACAAAATACTTACATATTTCTACTGGCCTAAGGTTAAGAAGGACGTCTTAAAGTATTGTAGGCAGTGTACCATTTGTCAAAAAAAAAAAAAAAAATAGGGAAACCAAATCAGGCCGTGCCCAGGGCTCCCATGTGATCCATTGTTGTACCCCAAGAACCATTCTCCCATGTGGTAATTGACGGTGTGGGGCCCCTGCCTCGGACCCACTCGGGCAACATATATATATGATTACGGTAATGTGCTTGATGACTAGATTTCCCGAAGAGTATGCGGTCCAGAACACTAGAACCAAGACACTTCTCAGATACTTGTGCCAGTTGTTCATTGTTTGGTATGCCTAAGATCACTGAAACTGATAATGAGGCCCATTTCAGGTCACACTCATTCAGGGAATTCTGCCACTCCTGCCCTCGAGCACCGGCTCGCTAGCCCTTACCATCCGCAAAATCAGGGAACACTGAAGAGGTTTCACCAGACCCTAAAGCAGAAGCTCAAAACCACGGGAGAGGGGTCCCAGTTAAGTTGGGACGAGAATAATCCCCAAATGTTTGCGGCCCGGGAAGGGTTACAATAGTCATTGCGTTCCTCCCCCTTTTGACCTAATTTTTGTACATGCAGTTAGGGGTCCCCTTAAAATGCTGATGGAGAAGCTAATGGGTGATTTTTCTGTCTCAGTAGGGGGACATTTTTTGGGAGAGGTAAGACAAATTGTCTAAATGTAAGGAAGTAGCCCTGCAACATCTGCAGGAGACTCGGGAGGGGGGGGGGGAGTATGAAACAGTGGCATGATTACAAATTTAAGGGCCAACTTTCGACGTTTGGGCCTGGGGACCTGGTACTTTTGTTGAAACCCCGTCTGGATTCCTCTATGGCCAACAGATTCGAGGGCCATACGAGATAGTTACCCTGTTGGGGGACCTGTCTTGCAAGATTCGAACCGAAGAACCCCCCGAAGCATTGTTCACCTAAACCGTCTGAAACTTCACAGGGACCACACCAAGTGCTCTTTGCTGTTCAAAGATGGGCTGACATTGTAGAGGACCCGAGTGGGAAATTGTAACTAACCTTGCCTCTTGTAATTGTAGTGTGGGCGGGGAGACGCCGACTCATTTGCAGGAGACTGAGCAGCAGGAGATGCGAGAGCTGTTGGTAGAGTTCGACGAGTTGTTTGGGGAGATTACATCCCAGACCACACTGGTTTGCCATGATGCCCAACTCACCGATGCTACCCTTATTCAGGGATACCCCTATCGGGTGAACCCCAAGATGCGCGCCCTCATCCAGGAGGAGGTGGACTTCCTCCTCCAGCATGGACTCATCCACCCAAGTAGCAGCTCCTGGTGCTCGTTGTGTTTATTAGTGCCAAAACCAAGTGGTGCCTGGCAGCTGTGCACTGATTATCGTCGTCCCAACAAGGTCACTAAAGTGGATACATATCCCTTGCCCCTTTTAAACGAGTGTATTGACCAGCTTGGTCATAACTCTGATGTGTCAAAATTTGACTTATCGTAGAGTTATCAAATCCCCCTCATGGCGAATGCCATGAGGGGGATTCTGTCGATCATCCAGTGTATTATTTTTCCAGGCAGTTCGTTGGTGCGAAGGTGCCGGGGCAGTATAGTTTCCAAAAGGGGAGATACACTGGATGATCGACAGTATTTTCCAGGAAGTTCGATAAAGCCCAGAGAAAATATTCAGTGGTGAAAAAAGAAACCTTGGCATTAATCCTAGCCCGACATAAAATATGCTATGGAGAGCGATGTGATTAAATTTTGGAGAGTAACTAGTCACCCAATGAAAATTCCCAGCTCTGTACTTAGTTTTAATAGTACCCCCATTTTCTGTGCCTGACTTCGCAATTATCCAGTAATATGTATACAAGATAAAATGAGCTGCACCACAATCGCACTCCATGAACACCACTTTACTTGCTCAGGATGTAGGCACACTCGTGCACTAGGCTATCTATAAAACAATATGAATCTCCCACTCTACTGGCGAATACTAAACTGAATGGCTATTACACTCCATATATAAGCACACTGATAAAAATCTATTACCTAGTTTATAGGACAAAACTTTTAGTACCAAGGCCACAGATCACCGGGCCATGTCTCCACACTGCCTCCCAGTCGACAACAGACGCCAAAAGCCCGCGCCTCTAGCTGCATGCGGCCTGCAGTCAGACGAATGTGTTCGAGCGCCTAGGTCTAGGAATTTCCCTACCAGGCCATCTCAAACTATCCTTCATAGGTTAATCTTTTGAGATGTAGAGAAGTAGTGATGCATTCAGTCACAAACACCTCCAGTAAAGGTCTGGTTGACGCAGTGATGGCTGTGCCAGGCAGCTGGAATGGTGGAGGGTTGAGATGTTACTAATGTGTGTGCTTACACCGCAGCCACGGTCACAGCGGGCAGTGTTGGCAACCCATGCTGTTCACACTTGTGCCTACTGGCTGCTTAGTTCTTTTTCTGGACCAAAGTACCAGTGAAGAAGCAAGTTGTGTGAAAGCTTCAAAGTGGTGGGAGTTAAGGGACAGAATGGATTTATTCTAATTAGTATTTAGTCTACAGAGTTTCATGAGGATTCTTCCTAGCGTTATAAAGTAATGGAGTGAATAGTGTACTCTACAGCTAGTTGTTATTAACAACAGACTGTTGAAAGAATATAGGTTTATTTTGATAAGGCTTATATTAATAAGGACTACATATACCTGACACATCATTGTTTACATAATGTGTACTGAAAAAAATATGTACATTTAAAATGA